>NC_056742.1:225975013-226062513 GCF_019279795.1 Protopterus annectens
ACTCCACCTGGTGGCATGAATTATTCACAGTTCTGTTTGGAGAATAGCAGCCTTTACAAGCTCTAAATGCTTCAGTTCTACAACTGTTGATGCTGCAAACATAGGTGGGGATTTAATAAGCTCCATGTAGGAACAGTAGGAAGCCTACATGGACTGTACTGTGACCGTGTCTGCAGTTCCATCTCAGCAGCATGCCTTGCATGTTAATGAAGGCTCGCTATTGAGAGAGAAAGAGACGTATAACATAGCTAATCAGTGTAGGGGGTGTGTTACAGTGTTCAGAGATGAGTAGCAAAACCCATGCACTGTTAAAATGACGGAGGGTACTGAAATATAGAAGTAAAATGTTATTTCCTTTTTTTTTTATTTTTATTTTTGTGTTTGCATGGCATGGCATGGTGCTTAGGAATAGACATGTGCCAGACATCTTAAAACAGAAACCAGATACTTTTAGTTTTAACTTAAAGATCATGTTTAAGCATAGCTGAGCTTCTTTGTGCAGCAATGTGCAGTGCTCAGCAGTGCTTAAATGTAACTGAGAGCTATATAGAAATGTATAGCTGTACTCATCATATTTCTGGTAGCTGAATGGTTAGAGTCACGGCCTTGTGTGCAGTAGATGCATGATTCAAAACTGCAGACAGGCCATTCAGTTTTTACATGAGATTTTAAAATGTTATAAAAATATATTTTTAATTGTGTATACATTGACATTTGTTAACAGACTTAGTCCAGCTGGGCCGGAAGCCCACTTTCAGTGGAGACCCAAGGAGAAAAGCCCCAGTTACACACAAGTATCCAATACATTAAAGTCACACTACAAGACAACGTAATTAGAATACATAAGGTTAGGAGATATATGTAAAATAGATACATATAATAATAAAGCATCATTAATGAAGAATTAATTTCAATATATCTATATCTATCTATCTATATATATATATATATATATATATATATATATATATTTTTTTTTTAATTAACTCTGGTTTGCCCTTAGCCAAGCTCTGCTAAGCCCTGCTAAGCCAAGCTAAGCAATGTTTAAACAGGACCTGTTTTAGCAGTACTTAGCAACCCACAACTCTACTTATCTGGTTCGGGCACTGCTAAGCAATGTCATTTTAAAAACTGCTCAGCTAAGCTTAGCCAGGTTGTGCGGTACTAAGCATCACTTATCATTTTTAAAAATGGTACAATGGCAGTAAATGGTGGGAAAACAGCCTTATTTAAGCTGAACAGGTGGGAATACAGCCAGAATGTGTTGGAGTTTGACCCATGCAGGAAATATGGCAGGATTTGGAGAGGGTGTACGCTTCCGGCTGCAGCGGTGGGGCATATTGGAGTCCAGGGTCACGGTTGGGCTCCTTGTGAAAGACCTTGACATCCAGCTACTGCAGGGCCAGTACCAGGGGTCAGAATACAAATCATAGGCCTGGGACTGGCTGGCACATGACCTCACCAGTGCAACTGGTATCCCCCGAACTGGTAAGCAGATGCGTCACCACTACAACAGCCTGAAGCATAGGAAGGGGGAATTCTTGGCTGAGTGGATCCAAGATGCTCGAGACAACAATGCCCTACAAGTTTGTAAGTATAGGAAGCATTGATTTACCAAAGTCTAGTATGAATATCTGATAGACAGATACACATAATGGTTTATTTCACTTCCCACAGCTGCAGAGGAGAAAGCTCACAACCTGTAGGCCCATGCAGAGTGCCTGGCCAGGTTGCACCAAGAGTGTGGTGAGTACAGATATATCCTGCAATATATAGTGATATAATTGAGAGTACAGTAGTAACTGCCAGTAGGTATATTCTGATTTGTATGTACTGCAATGAATATGTTCATAGACCTGGACTGATATAATTGAGTAATGCCAGGTACAGTTCAATATAGATGAAAGCATGATACCTGCTAATGTGAAGGAAAGAAAGCTACTACTGCATTACTAATGTTAAGGAATAACAAGTGTATACTGTATTACTGCATTCATAATGTGAAGGGAATAAATCAACTGCATTCATAATTTTCAGGAAATAAAGTACAACTGCAGTCAGACTTGTTAATGAAATAAAGTTAGTACTGCATGCATGGTAGAATAACAGCTTTTAATGCCTGCATTATTTAAAGTGCTCAATATTAAAGACTGTTAGATGTATACCAATCACTGTTTCATGTCACCCTGAATAAAGCTGTGTTTTGACAAATGTGTGTATTTTGTGCTGTTGGTCAAGAAATCGAGTATTACAAGTTCTGTGAAGTAAACATGGGTATAATAACATGAAGTGGCTGAAGGCTGGCTGATAAAGAACTGTTTTGCTAAAGTGTAGATGTGGAGCTGTACTACAAGATATAATGCATTGTGATATTTGTTCTGTACTAAGATCTGAACCTAGAATAGTAGTGTCTAAGGTATTATAGTGTGTTTCTCTCAGGATTGTCTTTGTTAACTTTTGCATTTCAGCTATATGCATTCCTAAATGTAGTTAAGCTGATCCAGGCATGTATGAAACTGTAATAGCTGTCGACTGCAAATATACAATCTGCAACTGTATATGGGTCAGGTAGGCAACCCAGCAACCTGATGTGGTTTGTACACATCACATACAATCCCATCCACCAGGGGTTAAATGTGTACACCTGCATTCAAAGTATTAATACACAGTTCATCTACTATTTCTGTCATGCATGAATGTCATGCATGTGTGTTCAACTGTCACTGCACTCCTGTGTGACACTCTACCTATATTACCAGGTCAGACTTTGTTATCAGGTGAGCTCTAGGCACATATCAGTCAATCAACACACAGCAGTGGCTCAGTAGCTCACTTTGATAAACGATATGTATGTTATTCATTTTGCCACACACAGACTGGCGATCAAATCCAGGGGCAAGTACTACCATGCATTTATAGAAACAGACAAGTACTACTGAATATGTATAGAAACAGTTATGTATTGCTAACAGATTTTCTCCCTGCAGGGCTTGCAGGTAAATAAATTCCTGTAGTAGCTGTGTGAATGGTATAGTAATTCCTGTGTCCAGATGTACCAGTGTGTAAACAGTATTCCTCAGCAAGGTGATAAGACTTCATTAAATAAACCACCAAAAAGCACACTACTATTCCTAGTTAATAAGACAAATAAAATGGTTTACTGTTGGTACGGCTGTATGCCTGGTTCATCTATGAATGTCTGCTGATAGTCTAAACCCATGCCTGCCAAGGACAGCAGGATAAGTGTAAACTGTCTGTACAGTGCACAATACATGTCTCTCAAGTGTCACGCTGTCAAGGATAGTGACCACTGTTGCTAAAACCCTTGGGCACAGATATAACATACAGTCAAAGTATGTCAACAGCACACAAACAGTGCACAGTACACCATGGTAGTCATATATGTCCACCTGATATGTAATAGTCTCCTGTACTGCGGTAGTGTTGTCGCCTCATAGTAAGACGTTGTCCTGTTCGATTCTTAGCTAAAGCGTCTTCTGTGTGGAGACGTGAATGAATGGGCGTACCTTCATTGAAGGTTGTGCGTCAGAGCTGGCAACTCGGCACGTAAAAATTTACTGCCAGTCATTAGCGGACCGGAGTTCCACTGTGGCGACCCCTAACAGGGAAAAGCCGAAAGACACAACAACAACAACAACTTTTGTACCTCTAGGTGTTACAGCTTGGCCCATACTGTCCAATGCAGATAGCTTGAGAGATATGTACATGCTATAGATGCTATAGGGCACTTTTGTACACATAAAGCAAGGGCAGACCTGTAGAGTATAGAACAGTACTGTTGCAAACAAAACAGCCTATACTGTTGTTAATGAAATGTATCTCTTGCCCCCCAACCCTTATCTGCATCACAAATTATTATTTTTATACTACAGGTATGGTATCCTTTTCACATATGTTGTTCTCAAAACCTAATGCTGGGCCTTGTATTTTATTATTGTTATATACTACAATGGTAACATACCTTGTTAAAATACCAAAGTTGTTGGCCTTATGCTGAAACTGTTACTGGCATGCTGTTACAATACTGACTATTATTCCATTTATTCTTGTGTTCTGTATGCTATGCAATATTATCCTTCTTCGTTAATTGGAACACCATTGCATGCTGTTATAACTAACATTTAAATGTGCTGCACATGATTAAACTAAACACTTTGAAAAAAACTCATTATCATAGCATGAGTGGGTAGGCCGGTTCCTGCAGATCCACCTACCCTACCTCAACTGGTACTAGGTCCCAGCACATCATGGACCCAACCTGGAGCTGCCCTCTACACTGGTCCTGCACCATCCATGGGTGGAGCTGCCTCAGGGGATGGGGCCCATCCCCACTAGGCATGGTCATGGAGAGGGAGTGGTCACCCAGCGACAGCTCCCAGGGATGGTGTACAGGATTGTCCAGTGTGATATGGACAACCAACTATGCCAGACTGAGGGCAGACTTGCGCACCTGGAGGGGCAGGCCAGCCCCATCACCCAGCCCCCAGCACAGCTACCTTTGGGGCCGTGAAGGAGCAGTGTTGACTGCCCATGGGTGGGGAGCTCAGTCCCACTGCTGCTGCCTGGGGACACTAGGTTCTCTAATTCCACAACACCCTCCCCATCCAACTTGTTTACCTCCCCTCATGTGTCATACATCACCCCTGTCTACTGTCTTGTCTGTTTGCAAATCCTACTTCTCCTACCTAACTTACCTCCCCACACATATCTATATCCCTTCCCCAACATTCCACTCTCTCCTTAAAAAAAAATGGGCATCTGCCCCTCAAAAAAATAACACCGCCATACATATTTCTCCATTTTTGCCCACACCTACACTTCCATCAGTCAATCATTACACCAATTAATCAACAAAGTTATATCACCCACATCCCTCCATCTGCAATGTGAGGCTCCAAATTCCACATTGTCCACAACCTGCACAGCAGTTGCTGTAGAAGAAATGAAGAGGTATCATCCTTTCCTACACCCATCCTGCACATCCCTACCTGCCTTTCACATTGTTTTTCCCCCTGCTTGCCCCATTTCACCACTTTCCTATCACCCCTTTTTTCTTTTCTTTTTTTGGAAATAGTTCAGGTTTAAGTGGGGATAAGCACCACTTTGCATCATGGCATGTCGCGCAAACCAACTTAAAGCTGCTTTAATCACTGTCTGTCTTTCTGACACTGTTCTGCACATCAGCACAATTATAACCATGGTCTTGAACCTGGGATCCAGCCAATTATGGCATAGATCATTAGTCCACTAGGCCACTCAGTTTTGAAGACTAACAGGTATTTCCATAAACTTACCCTGTTTTTCAGTGATTAACACTGTTCTGCACATCAGCAAAATGATCACCCTTGCAAGTCTTGAACCTGGGATTCTGATAACTATGGCATAGAGCAGCATCCCACTACGCCACTCAGCTTTTAAGATTAGCAAGTGTTTCCATAAACCTATCCTGTTTATGAGTGATGCACATCACAAAAATATTCAGCCCTGCCACGTTTCAAGCCCAGGACACTATCAACTACAGCACAGTATATTAGCCCACTAGGGCACTCAGCTCTGAAGAATAACAGCTGTTTCCAGAAGCTGATCCTTATTGCCAGTGATACAATGCTTGCCCTTATAATGGGAAAAATGACAATGTACTTGGGACTGTGATACAGACACCAAATCAGTACACAGACAAATAAATGTTGATAGATGTACATGAGGCCTAGGATAGCAGGTAGAGCTGACAACTGCACAGACTGTTGTAGAATGTCAACAGTTGTGCCAACTACATTTGGCACACTTGTTACACAACCTATGCTGTGTGCTGATGTACTGGCAAGTCGTACATATTCAGATTATGAAATCATGGCAGACAGTTCAGTGTCACACGTCATACCTATCCGATCACACATATTCATGCCAGTCCTGCGTAACAGACTATATGAATACACATATGTCTTGCAAATACACCTGCTAGAATATTGACTCCATACCTCAATCTGTTACATTCCTGGCATGTGTAAACATTTTTCCACCCTCAGTCCTGGCTTCCATTCCAGTGTGTTGCATGTCACATACATGGTTGCCAAAACAATTAAATGACTGAGCCGTGCAATCTTAAGCACAACTTTTTTCTGCTGCTGCAGTCATTGTTTCCCATATTAACACATCAAAGGCCTGTAGGTTGGGACACACTTCACAAATATGTATAGGTGTTCTAAATGTCACCTACCACTCTCAGGATGGCACTATTACATAACATATGTACCAGAGTCACATGCCTCACCTGGACTGTTATGGGTACCGTCACTCTGGCTATGCCATGACAACAGAGCTGACACTGCTCGCTCACTCACATATACAGCTTGCAGTTACACAATGTGTTCACAATCCCCAGTAAGACTTATGGGCAGAATGCACCAGCTGCAGCCTGCCACATATGCCTCAGTATGTTCAACTACCTGCTACAGCCCTACCATACCTCCCAAACACCTAGAACAGGGAATTCACACAACACCCATGCATAAAGGGGTGGGGGGATGGAATGGTCAAGTGACAGGGACATTTTTCAATGTCTTCCTCTACAAACATATACAGCTGATAGACCAGCGGCTACTGCAGCAGCATGCATATTCTGATGCAAATTACGTATGATACTCACATCTGTCTGTCTCCTTACTGACCTCGACCCACATTGTTAAACAGTAAACTGCCACATAATCAGAAAATCTGTTTGCAATGGCCAAACATAGCATGCAAAACTGTGGATATACCACATAAATCCAAACAGTGGACAGTATTTCAACTTACCCTCTGTGATGCTATCGTCCTCACACCTCGATAATGTCTTTCTCACAAGCCAGGAAAAGGGTAAAGGTCTATATGAAGGCCTCAAATACAACAATGTGTTGCCATGACTTTGGCTAATGAAAATGCAACCCAGCCTATGGTACACAGGTCTGTGACTTTTTCTTTGATGACAGACTGCACTATCCCAGCATTCTACCCAGGATATCTGCACATAAAGGAGTATGGCACTATACCAGGTATGCAATAGTATTCCCCATGTAATCGGGGGTAGTTGGGGGATGCAGGCATGGGAAATAGGGATTACAACATTAAAGGTATGTGGTAAATATCTTGCAATTATATATTGCTGTTAGTCAGCTGTTCAGCAGCTACAAGCTTCCCTGTTGGCTCTGTCATGACATAGGTCACAGTTTTGGCCCCTGAGTCCCCCCAGCAATGGTCAGCTCATGTACAAATGTGACTGGATTGTGTATTAGACAATAGTGACAGTCAGTAGTGATGGATACAGCTGCCATATCACATGATGTACTGTCAGTCTGCTCCTCTCATTCTGTGAGTGTCACACAGGAATAGTTAAAACATTGTCCAGGTGTTCCTGACTGTTCCTGATGTACTCTGGCTAGGTCACTGTGTATTCAACATCTGTATATTATCACCTGAGAGCTATGGCTAGCATACCTGTTGACCCCATACAGCAGGACAGCAGGTTATAGCCAGTAGTAGTGGATGGACACAGGCTTCACCTCAGCAACTGAGTGTACATATTGAGCATGCAATGTGAGGGGATGAAAACAGTACCAGATATTAAAGTACCAAAACTGTTTTCTGAGGTGTCTGGCATGTGACAGCAGATTACCCACAGTCTGGGAACAACCATTACATATTGTCCAACTGTTTTCCAGACATCCACATTTGTCTGGCAGAGGGTCCACATATATCAGGCACATTTACACATTCTGCAAACATCTGTGTACTGTGCATGTTAGGCACCCACAAGGAGGGCACCCTACAACACTTTTGCAGTGCTGTCTGTAATTCTGTTGCACAGATATTGCTGGACTGTCCCCATATACCTGTGGTACCACTCACCTACTTAGATGGTAAATGTATGACATGGCACTGGTATGTCATCCATAGGGGACACACCACAGTCGATGGCAGTGAGGGAGGTGGACACATAACAACACAGTCCATCACAACAAACAGGGACAAAACTGGTGTACCTAGGATCATACGAGATTAGTAGGCTATTGGCCCTGAGACCCACACAAGCCTAGTTGAGAGTTTAGCCCATGTATATACAAGTCAGCACCCATTGCCCCAGTGCAACAGGGACACAGGTGGTATCCCAAGTGTGTATGTCCTGTTAACCATCCAGTTATCTAGGTCTTAATTGAAAAGGTTTAAATAGCTACCCTGGCTGATGTGGACAGGGTGTCGATTCCACAGCTGGCTGAGTGTGTGGGACACAGATCTGACCCACCATCAAGTCCTGTTGATGTGACAATAGGTTGAGGGTGTGTGTGGAGGTTAATAGTGTGGAACCTGACTTGCAGTTGTCCCATCAAGGTGGAGTCTGTGATCAACTTGCATGCCAGACAGAGGTTACCTCTGAGGACTCTGTCTGAAAGTGGGTAGAGGGATGGACTAATCTGTGTATAGTAGATGTGTGAGGCCCTGGTATTCCCTGCTGGGAACCTCTGTGATCTCCACAGCTGCTGCATGTGTTTTTCCAGGTAAATGACCACAGGGGTATTATACTGAATAATGGTCCTTATTAGAGGAGAATACAGGGATGTTGTGACCTCCATGTCCCTGGATGACATACCATTATTTATGAGGTGGGCCAAGTAGAAGGCTCTCCTTACAACGGAAGTGACATGGTGGGTAAATGTCATGTTGCCATCAACTTGTGTGCACATAACCCTCTTGACTGATTGCATGCTTAGGATGTTGTTAGTACTGTGATAATATGCTGGGAGGTCACTCTCCCCAAAATGGATGATGCTGCATGTCCTGGTATGCAGCCTGAGGCTATGTTTCTGGCACCAGTGATGTGTCTGTGTCAGACTCTCTTGGCAGATGTCCACAACACTAGGGTATCTGGGGAAAGCACCCAGCATGCAGTTGTCTGCAAACATGGTCGGCCATAGCCCAATGACTGCGACCTGCACATCAGAAGAGTACATCACACATAACACAGGCCCAAACACAGAATACCAGGTTACACCACTAGGTCTACCACTTGGGAGTATTCCCCTATGTGGACTACGTGGGTCCTGTCAGTGTGACAGTATGCTACTCATCTGGTGACATATGGATTGATGCCTTGGTGGGAACATATATCTAGATTTACTATAATTTTCCTGATTGCCCTTCATGTGATTCACATTAGTGCAACTCTAACAATTTGGTAGAATCAGAAGAACAAATGCCAAAATATAGAAATTTAAAACAGCGAATGCAATACAGCATTCGCTGTTGTGACTTTCTACATTTTGATGCAGATCGCACTATAGTGGTGATCAGGAAATGTACCCTTTCCCTCACTATTGTGCAATCCTGGAGTTTGTATAGCTACATAGCTGGGTGTGTGTGGGGGGGTGCAGCCCCCACATGGGGGGTGCAGGGGGGCTTACGTTATTGTTGACCGGAAGTGTAGTATTTTTGGTAAAGTTGACATTTCTAAGATGTTGACTTTACCAAAAGTACTTCCTTCTACATTTTTTTAGTTCATTGTTCTGATTTCCGATATTATTTTTCGAAAATCTGAACATTCGCAGAATGTCAGTTTGAAGAAATGATAGTAAACCGTATATCTATTATAGTCAAGTGGGGAATACTGTCAAAGTCTTTGGCCAGGTCTAGGTAGGCAATGTGGACTGTCACGCACTGTCCATAGCTTTAATGACTGTGTCAAAGAGGTCAATCAATTGAAACAGACAGGATCCCCGCCTTGACAAAGCCTAATTGTGCATGATGGAATGTATGGAGGTTGCCAATGTCCTTGTTAATGAGGTTCACTATAAACTGTGCCATGGCCTTGAAGATCAGTCTTACGCTGATTGGGCTATAATGTGTTGGATTGGTGGATGCCTCAATTTAGTGTAAAGGGGTGACAGTGGGTGTCCTCCACTCACCTGGGACAAAGACAGTATTCAGGCTTTGGTTGAATACAGTGCCTTATGTTGCTGCAAGATCATGCTTGGGGTCATGTAGGATGCATTCTGTGATGTGATACGCTCCCATGGCAGCTGAATATCATGACTTTGAAGTGGCAGTGGTCACCTGTTCCCTACATATAAGGGGAAGGGGGCAGGTACTGGGGATGTTCTGATGTAGTGATGGGGGGACAGGGGGTGAAGCCTACACTGAATCTGTCAGGCATCATGTATGCTATAGCTACAGCACTTGTGTATCTAGTGTCCTTGACCACCACTACTGAGCAGATCTGAGTGCTTCCTGTGATGTGGCAAACAAATGTGAAGAAGGGGAGATAATTGTCTGTATTGGATGTCACCAATGTGGGCTAGGGGTTTATTTGCAGGATTCTAGTAGTGATGTTATTTGCTAGTTCAGGCTAAGGTGACATTGTATCAAATGAGCACCAGCCACTACTTTATCTCAAATAGCAGTGCCACAAACATGATAAATAATGCACAGCAAAGGTATGCAGCTGTGGCTAGGGACCGTGCTGGCACAGGTGGAGGGCCTGCAATACTACAACCACTCTCGGCCACAGTGGAGTTCCTGGCAAACCTGGGTCCAGCCAGCAGCTCACAAAGATACATTACACCATATGTCATGGAGGTGAGTGGCACAGCTTCCACAGTAGAGAAGCATCTAGGTAAGCCTCCTGTGGTCATCTCATTAATACTGTAGCATTTATAGTGGCAGCTTCTGCATACCTGCACATGGATGTCAGGTTATTCTGCATTTGTGGGGGGGGGGTGTTTGTAACAAACACATGTGCGCACATATTGAAAATGTCAGCAATGTGGGCGGAATCACATTTTGTACCGTATATGTTGATATATGCACATATTATCCCATACCAATGCCACATATGTGTCTGCTGACAGTACCTCTCTGCCATAGTTCCATGGGTACCTCTATTGTGGCCAGAGTCCATCATCCTGTAGCTAATGAGTGTGCAACAGTATCGTCATGGGTCATCTATACACTAGACATGTTAAGGGCTGCCAGTTTGCCATGGGCACAACTGTTAAGCTTAGCCATATTGCAATGCTTGTATGTTCAGTTGTGGAGGGGGTTCACTGCAGTACATTATATTGGTAGTCACAGTAGCATATTTGCAGGAGGTGTAACATATTCGCACGTAGTTTTGTGAAGGTCTAGGCAGTCTGCTATACAGGTGGGCATTTGTATAGTAGAAAAGGGTGTACTGTGTTAAAGGTGAAGATCCATCACATACACTGACATGTCACATATCTCACAGGTGTATAGTACTAGCAATATTAACTGGACGTAACTGCACTGCATTTGTTTAAGGCCTGTCTTGTCTGTGTCTGTTGCGGTCTGCTTGTGTGTTGTGCATTTGATCAGTAATAAGGTGTGGTATGTATAATGCAGTTGTGGCACCTCCCTGTGTGTTTGTGTGGAGCAGCAGACATAATAGTGCAGGGAGCAATGTAGTCATGTTGTCTTCCTCCTTACAGGTAACCATGGGAGTTGGAGTGTGTCCCCCTCACAATTTGATGTCAGTGTCTCATTGGACTCTCTTGATGATGGTGGTCATAGTTAGGCACAGGTGGTGTTGTTGGGGGCTGAATCTGTGCCACGTGTTGACATCTCACGTCCTCCCCCAATATCTCCACACACAGTCAGTATGCCCACAATACCCAGGCCCCTGTGGCCACAGATATTGGACAGTCTGAGGGTGGTGGCACTGAGCAGGAGAGTGTGGGGACTATGGCATCTTTGGCTGTGGACAGTAGCCAATGCCAGGGAGCTGGCATGGTCTCACACAGGCAAATTGACAGGTGGAATGTTGGCCATGCACCACGTGTCAGAGGTGTCACAGCACATGCCACCCGATGCATGTTTCTGGCCATCCTGGAGGCACATGCATGTTCTAAATGCAACACCAGATAGATGCTAAGGATCATTGATGCATCACTGCCTGGCATCCATGACTCCATCAAAGACATTGGTGATGCCCTACATCATTTCTCCGATGCAGTGGATAGATGGTGGTGTGAGACATTTTCACCCCTTACCCATGAAATGTCTGTGCTGGAAATGTGGTGGGAGTAGTGTGTCAGACATGTGAACGTAGGTCAGCAACAACATCAGCTAAGAGCACAAGTGGCTGTGCACAGTCACACTCCCATAGTGGCAGTACCAGTAGCACTACTGAAGGGGAGGTGCTGTACACACCACAATGTGACAGGCCATGGGCATGTGGTCCTGGGCAGTCCCATGAGGGACACTGAACCAGCAGATACCAGTCACCATCAGGACGTAGTACTGCATCTGTCCCTGGCCATGGTGGGACCAGTGACACTCCTGGCAGAGCCAGTAACTATGTTCATGTCCAGAGACAGAGAACTGTACATTCTGCCATGTACTGCCCACAGCTGTCCAGCATACTGTCATGTAGGGCTAGCACATGTCTTGACTGTGTGCACGCACACACTCACACATCACTCTCACATGCATTTCACCACCAGACACACATAGCTCCTCTCCATGACCCAGCAGACCAGCACCCTTCCAGACACACACACACACACACACACACACACACACACACACACACACACACACACACACACACACAATGTCCACTGTGTGACAGCCTTGGCCTCTCACAACCCCACACCAAAATCTGTCATGTGATGATACTTGTACCATATCCCTGTCATCCATTCCATCAATGCAGGGACATGCTAATATGTGTCTTATGTACAGGGTGACTAGAATAGAGTTACTGACAGTTAGTAGTGCAGTACTTTTATACCCTTTTGATGCACAGGGTGACTATAGTACAGTTACTGACAGTTAGTAGTGCAGCAGTGTTATGCTCTGTAAGGTGGTGACTGCTGGCGTGTGTTATGAGTGCACAATACAATGTATGTACCTTTGTTGCATGATAGTGCTTTGGTGTTAGTTTTGCTTACTGACCATTGTCTCTCAGACCTTTTCAGTTTCTGTTCCAGATGTCTGTGTGTCTACACAGCAGGGAACTGCTGGCAATACAGTGGCTCAGGATGGCATGGTGGCAATGCAGGAATGTGACGTCACCAAGGTATGACTGTACATGTGCATGGTTAACAAGGTGCATATGTGTAGTATAGAGTGTCAGGGATAATGGGGAAAGACAGCATAATCTTGCATGTATACTCCTTGACACAGCATGCAGTTCTTGTTACATGTCACCTGGGAGTTCAGTAGGATCATAGGTTCATAGGATCATAGAAGGTTACTACAGTAATGGCCCTGGGTCACTAACAAGCCTAGCCATTAGTTTATCCCCAACAGAATCATCTATAAGCACCTGTTTCCCCTGTCATTGAGGGACATAGGTAGAACCACTGGGACGGATTTGTGGCATCCTATCCACTCATCATGGTTGCACTTGATGAGACTCTGCATGGTACTCTGACATGTATGGGAAGTGAATTCCTGAATCAGGGCAGCCTCTGGGAGACCAACTAGTCTTTCTGGCAGGTTTTGTTGATATCACCTATCAGATTCAGGCCTGTCACTCTGGTAATGCATGGGGAAGTAGACTCACATATATGGGGCAGATGTTGAAGGGCAGGGTCCAACACTGGGTTTTAGGCATGCCACAGCCCACCTCTGGGCAACTTGTCTGATACCGAGTGGGGTACTACTGATTAGAGGCTGTCTGCATGGGACAGGTGTTGGAGGGCATGGATTACTTTTGTGTGTATTACCATGGCCTTTCCAGTTGGTGCAGATGTCTGGATAGGTACATATCAAATGGGTCATTGTACTACATTATTGTTCTACTGGCCTGGCTGAGGACTATACAGAGGTAATTTCTACTTTTTTTCTGGATGCACTCCCTTTAACTATGAGTTTCACCACATACAAGGCCTTTCTGACCACTGCCACTACATGATGGTTGAATGCAACATTCTTATCAAACTGAGTACCGAGGTCTCTCAACACAGATTGTGTGTTTATGGGGTTGAAAATTATGTGGAAAACAGTGGGACCATGTCCATGCTGTATGGTATGATAGTACTGTTTTCAGCATTTAGCTTAAGGCCAGCACCTTGGCACCAGTCTGTACCCAATGTAAGGCTCTGTTGCAGTGTGTTAACATAATTTGGTGGGTCAATGACAGAAAGCGCACAACTTACACAACCTCAGCCTTAGTCAGTACCTCCATATATGGGTGGTGGTGGTTAGCATTCATGCCTAGATACATGTGGGTTATTTAGAGGCAGCAGCTACCCACAGAGCCTCAACATATATTCATATTGTACACAAATAGGCAACATAGAGTAGGTTGCCACTGTAATGAATGCCCATTATGGTTCATTTCTTGTAGTATCGTGACAGTTGGCAGGGCAAACCATACCTATGACAAGTGTAAAGGACAGGACTTCTCTTGGTCTGCCAATATGTCATCTTATTTTTGAAGCATGCCCCTAGGTTATGCTATGCCTTAGAACATTCAGATGTTTCTGATGTAAAATGACTGGTTTATGCAACTATTCCACACATGTAGGTAATGTTTGTTGTCCTACAGTCTTGGGACCTATGTATTATTTTAGTTGTTTTCACAGGACACACCTGTCCAAACATGGACTGCAATCTGCACGGTGGGACAGGAGTTGGGCTTAACATAGTCATACTGCTGCAAGGAGATATATGTACACACACACACACACACACACACACACACACACACACACACACACACACTCGTGAACCTCCCTTGTTGAGAGAACTACTACCTGTCCAGTTGTACATATTATAGTGCTACATACATATTGCATGCGCCATGGAGCTTATATGTTTTGGTAGTGTTGGACACTATTATTCAGGTGGATGACATCTGCTTTAAAGGTTGCCACTGGGGGGGGGGGTTAACAGGTATAACCATTGTATACACACAGGGAAGACGGCCACATGGCTGCAAGGGGATATACATGCACACACACATACACTCATAGAGTTGCCAGTTTTAGGATAAGAACCCCTACCTATCTATAATGCTATGTAAGTATTGCATGCACCACAGAGCTTATGTGCCTGGAGAGTGTCTAACTGTGCATGTAAGGTGGATGACACTAGCAGGCCCTCAAAAGGGTATAACCAATATATATTATCTCTCTCTCTCTCTCCATATATTTATATATATATATATATATATATATATATATATCTATATATATATATATATATATATATATATATATATATCTATATTAAACTCAACAGATCCAGATATATTTTATATGTGCCACATACAGATAGATAAGGGTAGTTATGTCTGATAAGGATAGGGAGACACAGTTAAGGTATACATAGCTGTATGTATGCACAGAGATATACGGGCATTACAGTTCTATAGTCAGATGTGGGTTCAGACATGGGCTGAAATTAGCCAAGTGTAGGACCATGCCTAGTATGACCATCAATACTTACAATGGGACTCCAGGTCAGACCTACCTGTACTCCAGTCGAGGATTTTGTGTGGTACAGCCAATTGTCTGCTGAACCTGATTACACAGTCCATCACTTCCCTGATATAATACCTAAGGGATTTCCTGGCTGTGGGCTATCCATAGTGTCTGACCCATATCTAGGGTATGTACAGAATGAATCGGACTGAACAGAGTTTTGCATAGTATGTCTGTTACATTTTACATGGCACTGCAATTTCCTGGTACATCAGTAGCAGATCATTATAGATTGATGTGAGGAACCACTGACAGACATTTGGGTTACGGACTCCATACACTGCAGGGAACCCACGTTCCTGCACAAACTGTTCTATTCCGCACTTTCTACATTTGTCTGGCCAGTAGTTCCTTCTTCACCTGATATGTGGACCTTTGTCCTGCCCTGCTCCAGTTCCTGGCTTTGTCCTGCCCTGCTCCAGTTCCTGGCTTTGTCCACAGTTGTTGGTCTATGTAGTTGTAGGTATGCTGTGACTGGGGTAAGAGATGTAACACCACACACAGGTTTACGGACTTCACACTTCTGGCTGTCCTTGTTTTGCAGGTTGTCCAGCATTGTGCCCCATACATCTGCTCTGGTCTCCATACAGTTTGTGTTGTACTGTTATTATAAGGCTACATGTCACCCAGACCTCTAAAACTCTTACAGCCAAAAATCTAGACAGGGCCATATATAACTGTGGGACACAGGCCCAAACATGGGGACAAGATTTTAATATTGCTCTTACAAGCATAGACAGTTGGTAGAATGGTTTTGTATCTGCATGAATTTTCTGATGAACATGAAGTCTGCATCTCAACCGTCTGTCATTATTTTGTCACAGCAACGTTTATTGATCTGTCGATAATTTGCCAGAAAACTGCAATGTTATGACAAACAGAACAGATATACGAGGCATAAAAGTGGACATTCAGTGAAACTCTGTACATTTGTGAGGTATGGAAGGTGCCCACTGACTTGTTGTAAGTACTGAAACAGTCACATGACAGCCTTTATATTTTGGTGCTACACTGGCTTGTTACAACATGGTGCTGTTGTACTAGCCACCATCTATATTACTCAGAGATGTGTACTGTCCATATCTGTGGCCCCTGTCCCTCCATTGTCTCTGTCTTTGACCAGCTTTATTGCAGTAAGAAGTACTGACATATGGACAGTCTGTAGGACTCCTACCATAGGTGTAGCACACATGCAAAACAGTAGGTGCAGCCTCTATCGAACCGTTTACCCCAAAAAACATGGTAATATACCTAGCCCACTAAGCCACCAGACAGTGCAGTTTATGTTCTGACACTATCAAGCACAGACATACATAAGACATTGACCCCTGCATATTGTTTGGGAACATGGGTGTGTTGGGGGTAGGGGACACTAGCATTGACAGTCAAGCATCTGTCCTGTGAACCGACCGTTTGTAATTCCCTGGCACAGTGCAGTGGGTTTTGCTGGCTTGTAGCATACTGCATATTATGGGTCGACCAGTATTGGACAGAGAGTTCCTATTGTCCCACATAGCTGTCAGTTGTCTGCAGCTATCCCAGTAGCCCACTCTATTCCCTTGCATACATGCAGCATGTTAATACATATGCTACCACAGTCTACTACAGCATTCATTTGTTGTACAGAAAAGTGACTTACCTTGTGCCTGCAGCAGTTGAGATAATAGTGCTTCAGGACTGTCTCTGTCTGATGCATGCAGTACACAGCCAATACATGGTAAGGTACAGGTTGTATGGTGTGGCTGGTGTGGCTGGCATCCTTTTTACTATGTATGTGAGTCAGAGTGAGGTGTCAGTCCTTAGTACAATAGGTTGTCAGTGCATGTGCTATGCATTGCCTCTTTGCCAAGGCCAGGCCATACTGGGCATGACTACATCTGCCTACAGGGACAGGCTCAGGGGGCTCCTCCTCTGAGGCCCCCTGTGGCTGTGGAGACCTTGGCACTGATAGGGGGCTGTGTGTCCCTTCCCTGTGATGTTCCTGCCACAGCTGTTTCCACAGGATCATATTGTGTAGCATGGCACATGCTGTGAACATGTGTGCACATGTGGCTAGATAGTACAGTAGGGCTTCACTAAATATATCGAGTGAATGGGACCATGACTTGAGTAGCCCAAACACATGCTCGATGATGTTCCTAGTTTGTGCGTGTGCCTCATTATGGCATTCTTCAGTACATGTGTGTGCATTTCTGATGGGTGTCATCACCCACAGTTCCAGTGCATTGCCAGCTTCCCCCAGTAGATGGCCATATGAGATGTTCCTCCCAGGCAAACATCTGGTACAGCTCTGAGGCATGCCAGATGTGGAAGGTGTGATAACTGCCAGGGCTGCCAGCACACACATTCATGATAATGGCCTGGGCATTGCACACACCCTGGCAGTTGATGGAGTGATACCCCTTGCAGTTGATGTAGAATGTACCCTGTTCACCAGGTGATGCTTTGATCTGCACATGAGTGCATTCTATGGCACCCAGTATCCCAGGAAAGTGTGTTACATGGTGGAAAAGATGCATATTGCTGACCCTCTCCTCAGGGATCTGGGGTAAATAAATGTGCTCACTGGCATGTGCTTGCATGGCATTCAGGAACTGGTGGAGTACTCTGGATTTAGATGCCTGTGAGACCCCCATTATGTCCCCAGTTGATCTTTGAAAAGTACCTCTAGCTAATATTCTAAGGGCTACACATACCTTTTTTTCCAATGGGATGGGTTCTCCTCTGTTGGATCTGGGTCTGAGTTGAGAGTGGCAGAGCTCAGTTAGTTCTTGTAGTATGTCCCTGTCCACCCTGTAGCACTCTACAATCTCTAGCTCATGTAGCCCCTGAAGGTTACGCAGGGCCTGAACACACCTCTCCTTCTCAGTCTGGGCTTATTGTCAGCATCAGCATCAGCACATAACTCAGTCTCTAGCACATATAGATGTAGCAGAGCAGCAGCAGCTCCTAGCAATTTGTCAGTGAAAAATTCCCAAGTGTGTACTCCAATGGTGCAGAGTATGTGGGAAAATCAGATTGTAGGGTGTATGCATACTTTATAGTGGTGTGCTGCCGATGCAGCCTGTGTGATTGGCTCATTATGCTGTATTTGACCTGATAGGTATAACATTGGGGGTTTGAATGGGCCAGTGTCTGTTGAATGGGGCTTCTCAGGCATTTCTACCTGATTGGTTTTCCCAGGCTATTTTTTCCTATTTCCTTCACTGCTAAGCAGTGCGGCGTGCTGCACAAACCCGAGGCACTAATGTAAACAGTGCTCAGCAGTTTTAATACTCCCCCCAAGCATGGGCATGCTCAGCATTTCTTAAACCAGCTAAAACATGAGCCATGGGGCTAAACAAAGCTCAGCGGCATCAGACATGCCCCCCCCCCCGCTTAGCTGTGCTTGGCTGAGCACAAACGGGCACTGCTGAGCTCCAATCTGCTTACACATACTGTGACACACACCCTTTTTATGTCAGCTATCTCTTGCACTACTACCTACACAGTTCTAGCCCTACCACAGGGTGTATCTGCGGACATTGTAGCCCTTTTTGCTATTCAGTAACCCCAGCTCAGTTACATACAGCTAATTGTGTATACCCTGGATACTTCCCTAATGCAGGGCCTGCCTCCTTAGCAACCACTGACACCTGCCATTGTATGATTCTGCATGCTGGGCAATATAATGCAGTATTTTTGAAAATGTCTAATTTTCATTTTTTTTAATTTTTAATTTATTTATTTTTTTTGCCATAATGGCATGTTTGCGCATCACTGCGTGCCATGCAAATGTAATATATGTGTTAAAAATTATATTTTTTAAGATTTGCATTGCTTTCTGGACTCACTGTCCATAGTTGTGGCCATTTGCATGCCTACAGTGCAATATCCACCATTTTTGGGGTGTTTTACAGCCTCTGTTTAAAATGAACAGTCTGGTGCATGGTTTCTATCTGTGTACATTTCTTACACTACCATGGCACCTACACAGGTGCCTTTCTGCTTATTGTATCACAAATCAACCTCATTTTCATGGATTTTGCAGCTTATAAAGTGATTCACACTCATGCATGCCCCTCTACCCTCTATACTGGATCTCTGGGCAGCCATGTTCCATGTTGGTGCCATGTCACCATGTCTACATGGAGAATTGCTCCATGTAGGCTTTATTGAATTCCACCCATAGTTACGTTTTGCATCTCCACACATTTTTTTGTTTGTGCTTGCCCTTGTACTCAGAAATGATGACTTGTGAGCCTCTGTGCCTGATAACTATGAATCCTGTCCAGCTTTGCATTTGCAGACAATTATCTGTGTCTTATTAGATACTCATTAGACAGAGTTTCTTCATTTACTTGTATTTATACAGTTATTTGTAAATCCTTATTTCATCACATTTTCTGCTCATAGCCTTTTACTACTTCTTGGTACTCTGAATCATTACCAAGCTATGCGCCATCAGTTTCACTGTAATAGCCTGTAGCATGGCATACTACGTGACTATTATTGCTATTAATTATTATTGTTAATATTATTAGTATTAATAGTATATATTAATATATATTTGGAAAACTAACTTTAGCAAGAAAGTAACCTCTATGATTAAGGGTAGTTGCATTATTCAAAATGATGACAGCTTAATTCAGCTGCTTCACATTGAAACTTGTCAAATATAATTTTGCTAATCAAGGTAATGATAGTTGTTTGAATATTGATATGATGACCTGTTTCATTCTTAATTAGCATGCATGTTATTCAAGTAAAAAATGTTTGGAAGAACTAAAATCGGTGAGATGAAGGAAACATGACAACTGTTTTGCATACAGTAGTTTTACCCAGCTAACTTTGTCATTCCATTTAAAGTCAGTATTGGCAAAATTAGTGCATTCTAAAGTTAACTGCTTTCAAGCAATGTGATTTCTTATTGATATTTTTGAATCTGCCTGCAGTACATTTTAGAATAATAACTAAATTCTGGCTCCTACACATCTGAATGCAAATAATCTCACTTTTCTCCCAGACAATTAGACATCTAGAAAGGTCATAAACTTGATATGCTTGTACCAAATTGAACTCTGCTCACTTTCATCAGCATGTTCCAATCAGATTGAAGTCTTCTCAAGAATGTGGCAGTTCCTTTTTCTTTTTTTGTTTTTTATAGAAGCAGATTTTCTTTTGCTTGATGTTGTCCAATAAGGTTGTGGCAGGCAGAGTTAAGTTGTTTTGTCTTACACTTCTGTTCCTCTCCTTCAGCTGACACATTTTCTAGATGTAAGGTAACTTTTCTTTGGAGAGTTAAAGGGCACTGATAAAAATAACTTTTTAAGAGATCACTTGAATTTGCAAAGTCAAGGTCATAATTCTCATGAATGCCTGCTAACCTTCTAAGATTATACCCCAAGGTGTTCTTTAAGGATGAAATCTTCTGAAAAATTACTTTGCAGTATGTGATATTAATGGTACTCAGAGCTTTTTTGTTTGAAGTTTACATAGAATAAGACTCGGTACTTCAAAATGAAAGCATTAGCATATGAATCATATAAATCAGTCAAGTGAGTCACATATTACTCTGCTTTCAGTAACTAAATATCTGCAACTTGTAGTCAGTTCGTGTACAGTTTGTACAATTTGAGAATGATGCTTATACTGTTGGATATATTCTTGTCATCACACAGTTGACATGCCATGTTGCATTGCATATGCTTTGCTTTTAACTGTGAATAGTAAGAGAAGAGTCTATAGCTGTTATGGTTAAGGGATTACTTCTGCACATATCATGGAAGTGTTCATAAGCAGAATAGAAAGACTAGATGAGAAGTTATTGATTACAAAGATGACAGTTCCTTAGAAACGACATCATAACAATTGCAGGATAATGAAGTAATGCATTGTACACAAATATTGCTGCAGTCAGTAAAAATTCTGAACATTGCATTTTGTTAGAGCTGTGTGTTAAACGTAAAAGCACGTTTTGTTTAGTCTGTGGTTTCTGTGCACATTTTATAAATCAATGCTACTGTAGTAAATGCATGCAATGATTGACATTTATTTCCTCTAAAATAATAAAAAATAAAACTGTTACATGCTTTTATACTCAACTGAATGCAAACTATACATGAATTTTAACAGATATTGGCCTCTTTGTGTACTCTATGAGTATTGTTATGGGTTTAGCTCATGCATTTTTGAAATACGTCACTGGTTTTCCTTCCACCAATTTCTCACGAAAGCCATCCTTTACTCATACAGCCTAGTGTGTGAAAACATATATATTCTAACATCAGTTCTTAGCCTGTAACTTCAGTTTATGTGGTTTCATCCCCCCAAAATTATACTTTCTTTAACTTGAATTCCTTTGTGATGCGTAAATGCCTCAGTTATACATGTTCTGATACTTACAATGTACAGGACATACACATTGCATTCCATTTGTTTTCATTCACCCTATTTTTTCCTTCTTAGCACAACATCACAATTTCATATCAGTCCAGAAGTGTATATAATACTCTAGATGTGGTTTCACTGAATGGCTGTATATTCCAAAATGCCTTCACATTTTTCCATGCCTTCTGTTAACCTTCAAATTGCCCATGAAATTTCGCACACTGATACTTTTAGAATATCTCACGTAATCTCCCCTTTCCATTTTTGTTGCTATAATTCATTTGAGTTTTTGTCAAATTATTTTTTTCTTTACTTATTTGCTTAGTCTCTAAGCTGCCAAATATTTGCATATCCTCTTCCTTTCATCTTCTGTATGGCTGGTATAGCAAATCACGTTGTCATCAGCAAAGGCAATTACTTTTACATGCGGTGTCTTGCTAATCACATTTAAATCAACAGTAAAATGATAGCATGTCTCAGAACTGAATAAATCTGTACACCGTGACATTTTTTTTTACTGTGAATTCTGTTCACTCTTATTGTCATTGATGTTCTGCTATATACTTGATATTTAAGGAATTACTTAGCATCATAGCCATCTAAAAATCTAATTGACTTGCATTTTAACTTTGTTTTTGTTACATTTCACAAATAACTTATGAAAATCTACTTGGGCAACACCCAAAACCTCTCAAGTGACTTTAATTAAAGGTACTAAGCAAGAAATCCACTAGTCTTTCCTGGCTTCATGATCCTTCTATGAATCATTGCTCACCTCTTAACCTTGGAGTATTCCATAACTGTTTTCCTTATTATTTGTAAGTTTGTCATTTATACGCCAAGTGAGGATACAGTTACTGGTACATTATATAAACATTTGTGAGGTGGTACCAAATCAGTTTTCCTCCAACCATTTAACATTAGCACATTCTCCCAAAAATTCATTAAAGTGAGTGGTCAGAGACTGGACTAACCCTGTATGCTCTACTTTCAGAATTATGGAGTAAATCAAGTTATGTTATTCAGCATAAGTTTTAACATTATATTCAAAATCATGCATCATATAAATGGACTGATATCTGTTTCAAACCAGACATGCTAAATATTTCTTTTCAAATTGGGCCACTCCCTTTTCTCTTTTCAGAACATTAAAGAAATGTTAATGTCTATTACATTCACTTCCTTTCTGCCCTGCATTACTCACTTTTTTTAATTTTGCTATAACTGGATCCAGTATTTATAATCAAGCCTTATTTATTCAACACATGATTACTGAAATCCAAAGCAATTGAAACCTTTGGAAGTCACTAGTCAAAACAAGTGACACTCCAAAGGTCATAGACATTTTTGTAAATGCCCCACAACCCTCAGTGTATGCACAAGTCCCTCCATGCCCCAGCTCTATATAGACACCAACTCAAACATTACACAAACATTGAAAAGTGGAACAAACTTAGGAAAACATAACACTCGCCTTCTCTGTCTTTTCTGAGTCTAGCCACCATGACAGGATGCCAGCCATTCTTTTAGGTTTGACATTGAGTGTTGATCAACTATGTGGTGACAAACATTAAGATTTCCACTATGATTTTTACCCTAAAGCACATATTAGAGCTTCCGTCTCCATCTCTGTCAGAGATTGCTAGTTATTTATGTATTTATGTATGTATTGTACGTATATGTGTGTGTGTGTGTGTGTGTGTGTGTGTGTGTGTGTGTGTGTGTGTGTGTGTGTTTGTGTGTGCGCGCGCGTGTGTGTGTGTGTCTGTGTGCACGCGCGCATGTGTGTGTGTGTGTGTGTGTGTGTGTGTGTGTGTGTGTGTGTGTGTGTGTGTGCTGTTGATGCATCCACACTACTGTCACAACTTTCTTCTGTGCTATCAGATGATGAACTCTCTCTCTCTCTCTCTCTCTCTCCCACTCCTTTCCATTTCACTATTCCACTACCTTTATGCTGTTCATTGCTTTTATTAGTCCTCTTACCTCATTTTGCAAGTATACCATCTCTTCTACCATCATTTCGTTTCACTTATTTACTTTTTACAATCGTGTATTAATTCTTTAGTGACAGATTTTGCCACCATAGAATTTTTACTGCTTCTGCTACACTGCTACTTAATACTTTCCTGGGGAACAGACTAATCCAATGAAGATCAAATTTTAACTGCCATCATTCATACTGTGCAAAATGGCTTAACTCTTACTGCTATATCATTTTTGATTTAACTATTAGTGGGTACTTCCTCTTGGGCGATAGCTAACTTGTATGCCTGGTTTGTCTTTTTTCATCATCAGCTGCCTCCCTTGTCCCAAGTCTTTACATTGTCTGAGGGTAGTGTGTCCATAGTCACCACCCCTCTCAACACAGAGCAGTTATCCCACCATCTTTGATAGTCATACTGGACAGTTGTAGGTATTATCTCACTCAATCTACCCTTTACTAGGTTGGATATCCATTTTTTTGTATTGCGTTCTTACTGTCTCTTCCAAATCTGCTTTACAAAACAATCTTCTTCTTTCAAGTGCATGAGACTGAACCACTGTAATCTGCCGTCCTTTGCTTTACCTGCAACCTGTGCTACTTTGGCTTCTGCTCTGATGTCATCATTTATTTGTCTGTCCCACAGTGTTCTATCTACTACCCATTCCAGGAATAAATAACTTACAGAGCAAATCTGAAATACTGCACCTGGTTTAATCCTCTCCTATTCTTCTTTCTCATTTTGATTGCCCATATGCTCCATCAGGAAAGGAGTCAGTGGCCTTGGCTATTTTGTTCGTCTAGGGGTGAGCGGTGCTGTCATTTATGGAAATCTTTTTTTCTTCTTCCTTATTTCAGTCTTTCTCTCAGTATACATGCCTCTGAAGCTGAAGCTCAAGTGATTGCTATGCAGTGGGTGTTTACTGATGGTGTTCCTCTCACTTCTGATGTTCCTCAGTCTGCCTGCTCTCCTTGAAATGACTTCATTGAGGACTGGTCTCCATGGGAGATTCTAAGTAGAGCTCCCATTCCAGACATGTGCCCCAGACTCCTTTTCAAGAGAAATCAACTTCTCTCCCCAGCAAGGTTTTCCATCTCCTGAATTGCTAATCTTGGAAGGTCCAACTCTAGTCAGGGCTTTATCCAACTATTGCATAGAGCTATCCCTTTTTTGTTCTTATTTGAAGCTCCTAAACTAACACTCTTTCGTCTAATCTGGATTTTTATGCAGACTGTATCTATGGAAGACAATATCCAAGTAGTACACTGCTTTTGGCTTGGTCCCCGTGAGTATATGTATAACAATTGATTATCTGCTCTTAGTACGAATATTGGAAACAAAACACAAGTGCTACATTTTAATGACCCGCTAAAGCTAGTATTTCCTGATATAAAATTAATTTCATAAAATAGCATTTTGCTGCGACACATGAATACATAGCAGAACATTCTTCCCTTTGCCCTGTGTACCCCAACATCAGTAATTAACTCCAAAATCACAACTCAAGAAGTACAACTTCTCAGTGTGAGCTTTCTTCATTTCTACAGTGGATATAAAAAGTTTACACACCCCTGTTAAAATACCAGGTTTTTGTGATAAAAAAAAATGATACCACAATAAATGTTTTCATTTGCTGCCTTAAATGATATTACTTCATCTTCCCCATGCCCTTTTATCTAAAGTATTCAGTGTGGACTCTTGCACATGTAATTGCTATGTGATCTCCTTAATACTGGATAACAGACTGTTACCATGCCTCTTATATACTTAAGCACCTATTGCACAGAGGTCTGCTCCTTCAGACCTGCTTCAATATTTTTAACAGCTAAGAATAGCACATTATTAACTCATAGATGTTAAGGACAACTGTCTGGTCCCTGTCAATATCTATATTAGCCTTAGTATTCCATTTCTTCATCTGGGTGTAATGCTTTCTGTGAGAACCCCAGTTCATTCCCTTGCAGACAGTAATCACTCCAGCATAAGGCATGAATCCTTTTTCTCTAATTCTCTAATTAATTATAACCACCCTTACTTCTACAGCCATTATTTTTTTCCTAGTGGCCATGCTTTCTTTAAAATCTGCAGTAAACATACAATACAACAATAACACTTTAATTAGGCTTAAGAAAACAAAGGGCTTATACCCTCTAAAGAGCAAACTTCCTAAGCGGTCATTTTTTTTTTTCGGTGGAGCATTTTTCCTTGCTAGGGACATATCAGTGCAAGCCTTCTTGACACTGTCTTATTTATAAAATGTGTCATTGCTACTAGTTTCCAAAACAAATGCCTTCAAGTTAAATATTGTATGCAATGCCAGGAATAATAGTAGGCCGAAGGAAAAAGTTAAAATGATAACATTTTTTTTTTGTCTTTCACTTCTCACTTGCTCGTCTGCAATCAGAATGTTGATCTCATGGCTAAGGCATGAATGACTTTGGTCTTTTTGGATATAAAAGAACAAATATTGTCTTTTGAGGTGTTTTAGATGTCAAGAGCTGCTGTCGTCTCTTGTGAATGCAACAAAAGAGATGAAAAACCATGAACTATCTCACTACTGAGCTATAATTGCTGATAGAATTAATAGGTTGTATAGCAGGTTGTATAGCACTAATCCACGGGTGGATTCAAGAGAATTAAGCAGAGGGGGTTGAGTATTACACATTTCTATTGTCACTATAGAGAGTAAAACAACTGGACCTGGCTACCTGTTTCCTCCAGGCTAACAACAGGGAGATGAGGTCGTGTGATGAACATAATGTTCTAGGGAAAAGCCAGTTTCTATAACTTTATTATACTGTGCTACGTTTTGCTGTGCTATTATAGATGCTATCTTGAGTGTGTCACAGTGGTGGATTATTCAGCAAAACGTATCTACTGTAAGATTTTTATTAATTTACCTAACTTGTAAAATTTAGGAATAATATTCCTGTTGTAAGCTCTAGCCAGAGAAATTAGGAATTATATAATTTTTCTGTATGCATCCTGTCTGTTTTCATTTGCACTTGATTTCTCTGTATGTTATAGCCTGTGTGTCTTTTTTTATTTATTCATTTTATTTATTTTACATCTGTTAACCGGGTTAGTCTGGCTGAGCTTTTGGCTCATTTTCAGCAGAGACTCGGGGAGAAAAGCTCCTCAGGACTAGAAAACAATTTATTAAATTATAGTAACATAGTAGTAACAATCAGCTATAGGATCTTCCAAGCAAAGACCTGGAGAGAAATATTTGCACTGCTTTCCTTTCTATTTAATTAAAATTCATTTATCAGTATTTAAAGTCTTGTACTTTGAAGTTTCATAGGTGAGTACTAGGCTTCAGTCTGCAGAGCATTATAACCCTTGCCAAAAAATATTCACAAGTTCAGTCCAATCTCAGGAAGAGCAGAAAAAGAATCTGAGGCTGTCCATTCAATTATTTAAGCCGAAATACACAACAACAACAACAACCTTGAAGGTGGCAAGGGTGTTAATCTACTTAACATGCTATGGAAGTTGGTTCCAGAGGTTGTGGATATGCTGGTATATTATTCTATTATGCCAGTGTGTCTGTGTATCTTTTGATATTTTTAGTTACCTTATTATAATATTTGAGATACTGGTAGTTATGCAAAGGAATATGAAAATCAAGGATGGTAGATTTTTCATGACTTCAGTGGTTAGACACACACATCTCCATGGAGGAGTCTATAAGAAGATAAGTACAAGAGAAGGTTGCCAGTCTGTCCTGATACCTAAGAATTTTCAGGCCACTTATCTTTTAGTTATGAATTTCGAAAGACACTCAAATTGAGTAATATGATTAGAAAAATACATGCTAGATGGTAAATTTTTCATGACTTTAATGGTTAGACACACACATCTCCATGGAGGAGTCTATAAGAAGATAAGTACAAGAGAAGGTTGCCAGTCTGTCCTGATACCTAAGAATTTTCAGGCCACTTATCTTTTAGTTATGAATTTCGAAAGACACTCAAATTGAGTAATATAATTAGAAAAATACATGCCAAAGGGTATATTATATTCAATAATGAATCTGTCAAAATGTATGGGTAAAGGGGAATTAATACTTATTATACTTACATTATATTTATGCTCTATTGTGTATATGTGAAGAGGGATATTATATATACTGATGGTTAATATGCTTTGTGACATACTTGTCCCATTAAACTACTACTGATGAGCTATATTAATGGGTATGATTTCATATCTGGATTAATTTAAAAGCAGCAAGTAATCAGAAGAAAACTGTGTGGAATTGGAAAATTCTGACAGCCTTGCCTGAAAAGTGTGTTTGTGTGATTCTTAATCTGTATGAATAACAATTACTATGAAAAAGGGGTACTGGAAGATAATAGGATAGAGAAAGAAAGAGAGAGCAATGGGAGAGGACCTGGTGGTGCTAGGCCCAAGTGGTCAATGTGCATTCCAGTCTGAATGTTGAGGTTATAAGTCCATATCCATGACTATAGTGCATATTCCCTTTATGCTCTTGGCACCAGATTGTACTTTCTACATTAGTTATTGAAATGTACTTGCATGCACTTTCTTGTATTACTTTACTCTCAGGTTGCAGCGGTGGGATTCAAACTCTAAAAGTGGCAACCATATAGATAACATGACTGGTAGCATTTTGTCATCTGGAGGCAACATTGGTGGTACTAGTAATATCCTACTAGTGCAATGGTTTCAGCCCACTGTCACCCAGATGTTATTGCTAAATGCTTAAAATAATCAGACACTCAGCAATGTCAATTAGTGTAGAAATTATGTTCTAGCTATAAGCATATCTTAAGGCCTTGATCTCTACCTTCCACTTTCAAAGTATATGCATTTAACAAATTGACACTTGCTTAAGAAAGGGGCACACCATTGGTGGAGTTCATTATAATTGCTTCACTCCAAAGCCCCTCTTTTAACACATGTATTGCTTTTCCTCTCTAGTCAGAAATGTAGTAAAGGCATGTGATAATGTATAACATCCTCCTTTGTTGCCACAGACCAATTGTGTATAAGCAGACTCTGACTATGTTAAAGTCTGCGAACTGTAAAACCTTTTTTTTTCAGGAACACTTTGATAATTTATGAGCTGTTGTCTGATAATCAGGATTCTGATTCTAAAATGTATATCTGTCTTTCTGTGCTGTTTCTTTAAAGGTATTTAAGTTAACCAACTACTTATAAAATGACAACTAGTTAATTATCAACAAGCTGTCTAGTGAATGTTTACAATGGCACATGGTTTAATAATGAGAAGCAATTTTTATTCAGTGTTCACCTCCCTTTGCAAGTTGGTGCCAGGTCAGTCATCCTATTTACTCAACCCTTTCTAATCCATTCCTCCAGTACTAATACCAGCTAATCACTTTCCAGGGATTCTTTCTTTGACCAGCGGAAGGCACCTCTTGCAGTCATTCTTATAATACAGGAGAACTGCACCAGCTCTCTAAATTACCTGGCATAGTATAACTGATAAGGCTGTATAATTACAGCTTATACTTCCTGTCAACTCATTTGGTCTCCATAGCTCACAACAACTTTGAAAATGAAATGTGAATAATATATTATCTACAAAATCCAGCTTCAGAATCAATATAGCCCAAATCTCAGGCATCAACAGTCATTCTGGGATAGTGTTTATTTGCATGACTAAGGCATATGATTCAGTGTAGCTGCCAGTTCTTATAGCAGCTGACAAGCTATAGATTTCCATCCACTTTTCTTAAATGGATGCAAATCTGTCTTAGTAAACAGCCTTTCAAAGACAGAGCTGGTAACATTCAATGTCATGCACAATAGGTCAACCAGAGCTTTCCTTATGGTTCTTTCATACATCCTCTGCTTTTCTGTTTTAATTAATATTTTGTATGTTTACATATGCTGAGATTCCTCCAATCCACCTTGATCTATATTGACAAATGGTTTTGTGATCTTTTGACTCCTTGCCAGCTAACTTTATTTCTACACTTGGAACTTAACTAAAGACTATTCACATTTCATTCAACTCTTTATAAATGCCACTAAATGTCAGAAAGATGAAACCATGATTTTTAGAATAGATGAATTCTTATAATAGATTTCACAGACAGTCATTTATCTAATATTTTGTGTGTGTGTGTGTGTGTGTGTGTGTGTGTGTGTGTGTGTGTGTGTGTGTGTGTGTGTGTGTGTGTGTGTGTGTGTGTGTGTGTGTGTGTGTGTGTGTGTGTGTGTGTGTGTGTGTGTGTGTGTGTATCTCTGTGCCTTTATATGTATGTGTATATTGGGGCTGGAATCCCTACACTCAGGCATACCTTACATTTGTATCTGTTAAACATAAAGGACTGTTGAAAAACTGCAATAATATTTTGCATTTGTTAATATGTAAAGCAAAATCCACCACTGTCAAAGAGTGCTTATTACAGTCTGAGTATAGGCTTTCACTAGTAACGCAAGGGTTCATTGTCAGCTGTAATTGGCATCAACTCCTATTAGATAATAAATGTAGATTTTTGTTTCAGGCACTGCATTTAAAGTATCCATGTATCACTTGTACTTAACAAATGTTATACCCCTTGTAAAATCAATTGTCACAGTGTCTTCCTTACTAATCTACATAAAGTTTTGCACCTTAGACATTGTGTTATGCTCATATTGCATCACTTCTCATATTTAAAACTTTTACTTGCAGCTTTTGGATGCCAGTCCAATCACATTGCACTCTTCAAGCTTGGTCTTTGGATGCCAATCCAATCACATTGCACTCTTCAAGTTTCACCTTTGGATGCCAATCCAATCACACTTCACTCTTCAAGCTTGTCCTTTGCACACCAGTCCAATCACACTGCACTCTTCAAGCTTGGTCTTTGGACACCAGTCCAATCCCACCGCACTCTTCAAGCTTGACCTTTGGATGCCAATCCAATCACATTGCACCCTTCAAGCTTGGCCTTTGGATGCCAATCCAATCACACTGCACTCTTCAAGGCGATCCTTGTACTTCTGTAGGCCTAAATTATGCAATCCACTTGTACTGAAAGCAGATCCCAACCAACAATTTAACAGTGTAAGTCCAAGCTTTACAATCACTACCTCAAAGACATTGTGTAAATGACTAAACATATAACCTAGCTCTTCTTTACTATTTCTGAAGTCAAGCTTTTTACTTTATGGACATATTTATTACTAAGTTTGACTGACTGTGAAAGAATATAATCTATGTGGATCTAAAACAAAAAATAAAAATGCAATAAGCCCATTTAGATGTGTCTGATCTATTTGGATCTGTTTTGACTTTTCCAACAGAGCATAAATCCAGGATTTTGCTGTTGAACTATGTATTATCTTTATATATAGATATTAATGCAACCTCAGTCCCTCTAAATACTGTATTTATTTTACTGTCTTGATAATTTGTACAGTAATGCCATAACTGTGGGAAGCCCTATAACTCCAGTCTAGCTACCTATAAAATAAAACAATACATACCTGTATATCTCTCTATCTAAATCATATCTTTCAGCTTTTCCCAGTTAGGGGTTGCCACAGTGGATCACAGGTCCACTTATAATTGGCAGTAGATTTTTTATGGTGTCAAGTTGCCAGCTCAGTGTCCAACTTTCAGAGAAGACAAACACACACTCACGCACCTATCTGCATGTCTTTTTAATGTTTAGTTGATCGCAGGGAGTACATGCAGTCTCCACACAGAAGGTGCTACAGCTGAGAATTGAACCAGTATGCCTCTTGCTGTGAGGCGACAATACTAACCGCTGCACCACCATGGCCAATATCTCTCCACACACAAACACACAAACACACACACACACACACACACACACACACACACACACACACACACACACACACACACACACACACACACACACACACACACACACACACACACACACACACACACACACACACACATATATTTATATATATTTATAAATTGTGTGCATAATCTTTAACAATAATTAACAAACAGAACTGCATCTGAAGTATTACAGATTTAACTAAACTTACTAATGTTTATCAAACATCTCATAGTCAGCATATACTGCAGCTAAGAAACTGCAAATACTATAAAGAATTCAGAATTCATGGTGATTTGATAAGTAATTTGTATTGTGCATTAACAGACATATCAAATCTATATTTAACCTAGTCTGTAAGAATAGAATAAAAGAGTTTTCTCTGTGGATTTTCTGTAAGTAGAGAAGGGAATAAGTCATTAAAAAGTGTAAGATAATAGCAAGATGACTGGATCATGATCAAATGGCACTCAGGCAGAGTAACAAACAACCCCTCCTAGCTAAACACATGTACTATTGTCGGGCTGTCTCTCCCAAATTGCCAAAAAAACATTGTTCAGACTTGTCAGTGTGCAGACTATCATACTATTTTCTTCTTTACTTTCACACAGATCACAGAAATTTGGATTTAAATTTAAAACTTTTATTTCAGATTTTACTGTAAACTCACAGTCAGCTATTTGCCAAACAAAACCAAGATCTCTCTTATTGAAAACACACTTAACATGAGTGACACTAAACTTCTCTTCTGTTGAAACTCATATTTATTGCATGTTTATCTGGCAAGCCATTAAATTACAAGATATGTGTTGAGATTCATTGTCAAATAGCACATAGTGAAGCACTAATTATTGGCTCTGTCTGTAAAGTGACTTGATTAGAATCACAGTAGACAAACAAGAGCTCAGGAAATTAAACCCTGCATTACAAGCAGCAACTCTTTAGCAGCTGAGTGCTTTACTGATCTGCACTATGTGCCAAGCTGTTACAGCCCAGTGCATTGCATTTTATACCAGTGTGCCTACAGAAAAAGGTAAAGTGAGTATTCATAATTAACATGTTTATTATTTTCATAGACTTCATGCTGTCCAGTTTATTCACAACGAAAATAAACAGTCAACAAAACCATGAAACCAAGGATCATACCCAAAGAACATGGCTCATGTGGTGAAGCTTCTGTTTACTAAAATCAGTTACTTCCTTTCCAATGTAAATTGTACTTGGATGCAGAAATCAAATGTATGATTCTTTATACATTATATATAATATATGTGTTACTGCGGTGGTGGTGCTGCGGTGGCATTGTCACCTCACAGTAAGACGTTGTCCTGTTCGATTCTCACCTAAAGCGTCTTCTGTGTGGAGACATGTGTGAATGGGCATACCTTGTTGAAGATTGTGCATCAGAGCTGGCAACTCGGCATGTAAAAATCTATTGCCAATCATTAGCAGACCAGAGTTCCGCTGTGGCGATCCCTAACCGGGAAAAGCCAAAAGACAACATACGTGTTTCTTAATATTTCTGCAAAATATTTTATAAAATGTATATATGTGTATATATATCTCTGTGTGTGTGTGTGTGTGTGTGTGTGTGTGTGTGTGTGTGTGTGTGTGTGTGTACACACACAAACACACACATACACACAACAACCATCCATCATAGCCCCTCGTATGACTGGGGTCACATGCATGTTTGATTACAATCAAATGAATGAAAAATATATAGATAATGACCTAGGAGTGTATTCTACTTCACTTCTAAGAGAACCAAAAAGTGCAAACAACTGAATCCCATGCCCTCTGACCCTCTTAATCTCTTACTTAGCTCAAGAATCAAAGACCTCAAATCAGAAACAGGTTTAAAATATTGTTCTTATACATTTGGAAATCCATTAGAATAACAGGTTTTTGCATTAGCAAGCATTTTCTCATTAATTTGCAGTCTAAAACTCATCTGCTCATCATTATTTATTGACTGCAGTTTGCAAGACCTTACCAGAAAAGTACAAATTTTATGAGGCGCAGACCACAAATATGCAGAAAAATCTGGAACAATTAAGAACTATGACTCTGCACATGCACATATTTGTGCACAGGTCTACAAGTAGACCCTTGTGCACACATCTATACACACACCCAGACACATACCCAAAACCATTTATTTCAACCACTTGTCTGATTGCACACCTCAGAAATTTGCATGTGATCAAGTGAATAAATAAATAAATACATAAATAATGGCTTGGAATTGTATTGTGGCTTGCTGCTGTCAGAACCATACCTTGCAATCCATTATAATGTTTCCCTGCCCTCGCAATGTCTTAGCTCAAGAATCAGAGACAAACTCCCCAAATCAGGAGCAGATTTTAATCATCTCTCTTATATATTTAGAACATTGCAAATTAACAAGCTTTACATTAATATGCATTTTCTGATGGATAGAAAACCTGAAACTCACATACCTGTCATTATTTACTGACTATAATCCAGGCCAATTTACCAGAAAGCCATCAATTTTACTAGAACAGTCTAAAATACCCTTCATCTTCTTTTCACAAGAGTTTTGGATAAAGCTAGAAATAATAGTGGATCAATGGTCCCAAAAGGGACACAATTTTTTTTAAATCTACTTCTTATCTAGACAATCCCACTTGACACAGTTTCTCTTTTTCAGGAGTGACCCAGGAGCACTGTCTGTTTAAGTGGTTTGCTCCAATTCTCACAGTAGAAAAATAAAGGAGGAAGGAATCAAACTCTAATTTTTTTTCAGCTGGAAGTGGTTTACCAGCTCAGGGCCTTAATGATCAGACAAATCTAAATCACTTAAAAAGCTGACAGAACAATAAGTTGTCACATACTTTCTGAACAAAAAGAACTAAGAAACTCTGATGAATGTCATTATTGACTGACCATAATCCTCAGTGATGTACCAAAACAACTGCATGTGACAGTGTCTTCAATGTGATACTGTATTTTCCAAAAAGGCTGGTCATGGCAGGTCCACTACTGGTCCATTTTGACTGTGATAAGCACCAGAAAGTTTCTCTTTCACTGGCTGTAAATATGAGACAATGAAAGACATGAAACTGGAGTTTGAGTTATCTACATGGATTATTGCTCACATTTTATTTAATCTGGAGGTCTTTTTAGATCTGGAAGCCTCCACATGTGTCTCAGCCAACAGAATCTTGTTGAACAATGAAGAGAGGGCAGCAATAATTTGTCAGATAAAGCTTTAATGAAGTCTTAAAATTTTACCCTGATTTAATAGTGTTGATATTAATCTCATTATATTTGATAAAAACATGTCCAATACAGAATTGTCTTTTTTTATATAGCAGTGTTTCAGTAACATTAAAATGCTTGCACTGACCTGCCTTTCTGGATGTCTATTACTACATTCAGTTGCTTTACATACTGTCAGTTATCATCTTGTGACTTAAATGGATTTTCTTTATTTCAGAGACCTTATGTTAGCCCTATGCACATTGACGTGTGATCTCTTAGATTCCCAGGTCCCCCTTAGCTATAGAAAATACTTTGAAGACTGCAAATGCCCATTATGCCTTGACTTAGGCTATGTTAGTTAATGCAGTATTTTGATGAAGATTATTAATAAAAGTATAAAAGCCCTGAATTACACAGGTGTTATAGGAGTTATGCATCAACTTAACCTGAACAGTTTGGAACATCTTGAACATCTGGTGTATTAGTTAACATTAGATGATTAGGAAAATGCTAGCAATTATTTTTGACTTCTTTCATAGAGTTCAACTGAACATTATCCTACAGACCTGGCTGGATGATAACTGTGGGTCATGTTTAACAATGAATACCAACTAGGACTTTACGTGATTCATAGCCCATTGTCTATACATTTGGTGGGGAAACCACACTGTGTTTTAAACTGTGCAATTGTTGGTAAGTCAGACATTTTTGTGTACTTCATTAAGACATGATTGTACTCTAGATTTATCCAGATTTGTCATCAACTTAGGCATGTTTGGAATTTTCTGTTGGAGCTTGTGAATCTCTTGTTTGACTTGGTCACTAAATCTCACAGATGTCATATCTTGGGGATTTGAATAGCAATGTCTAAGCTGATGATAAAATGTGTAAATTCACCATGGAATGAAAGGAATGCCTTGGGTACACAAAGGTAGATTCCACTGCAATCATCACTTTTAGGTACTCCTTGGACTCAATCGTTCAATCCAATTTGGAAGCTAAACCTTGGTGGTAGTACAAGTGTCTCACAGCATGACCTATTTACTTTGTCTTTAGATGTCCACTGGTGATATTAGATGATATGGAGACAGTTAGCTGTAGGGCTTTCAGATCTATAACTAAACTCATCTCGTCAATCATACTTTATAAGTTCATTAGATTGGACAGTGGATGTAACTCCCAGTTCGTTAGCTGTAGCACAAAATAATCCCATGATTGGTGCAATAGATGTCTTTGCCTCAGCTTATGTATATTTAATGTCATCCCACTGTTTGTGAACCACAGTTTGTCCATGAACTCTAAATGATGCAGAGAGTTGGATAGAGCATGAATGTCATTAGTGATATGCCACTCTAAGATAACTTTAGAGTTTATATGCACTGTCCTACATGCCAGAAAGAAATATCTTGTAAAAGGCATCTTATCCATCTAATGATATTTCTGTCACAAACAATCATGTGAAAATACTTTTCTTATGGTGTGAAACTTAACATGCCTTGCTGCTCAGAACATTTTTGTAATTAATTAATTAATCAATTAATTAATTAATGTATTTGTTCATTTACATATAAAGTGGCCAATGTACATTATTTACTAAGAAAGCAGCAAATGGTAGCTACTATGGAATTTTCTTGAAACTCCAGAGTTTTCTTGTGCTATATTTATAATGGTGAGGACATCAAATAGGTTCTCTGTTTATGTTCTTCTTGCCATGAATTATGTCCAGGTCCAAATTAGCTATTCTGCTAAAATCTTGCCTGAACATCACTTTCTTGAAGAAGGGGGATTCCATCTATTGTAAAAGAGGATCTGATCACCCCAACTTAAAAACCCATCATGAATCCGGACTTTTTGAAGAATTATTACCCTCTCACAAGTTTTTCTTTTAAACGTAAGGTTATTGAGAAAGTATTTGTGACAGTTTGTATAGTAAGTGCACATGGTAACGATGCAATCAAATGTGAAATGTAAAGTTGCACTAAAAGAATTTACATATATTTAGGAAAAAATGTAACGGCTTTGCAAAGTTTATAATTGCTGTTTCCAATAAATCTTACAGCATGCATAAGGAGCTAAATGTATCAGCTCTGTATGAAATGTGTAGTTATTTTCTCCTGTAAAATGCATTACAGCTTTCAAAATTATTCAACCACAACCATTGCAAAGATTTTTGTTTTCCACTAAACCTACCAGTTCCTTTTGAAGGCTATTGCCAAAAATAGACTGCAGTTCCTACAGAAATAAATTATTATAAACAAGAATCTTCATTTTCATAGCTAAACTAAACTGGAAATTTAAAACCTGTTGCTCTTTTATGTACGGAGTACTTTTGAGTAGCAGTTACTCTTTGCATTCTGCATTGGGCAGTTTGGATTAAAAGTCTATATCTCTTGTGAATTTTCTATAACTGCTAAATGTTCTTAATAAGGAAGCTTCAGCAAATGCTAGTAGCAGGACCAGGAGGCTTTTTCCTAATTGCTATCTCTCTCTCTCTCTGTATATATATATATATATATATATATATATATATATATATATATATATATATATATGTGTTTAAATCCCTTATTTTTGCTTCACTGCTGTATATTTCTTGATTACTTAGTTTCAAAGTGTATTACTTAGTTTTATTTATTTCAAGTAAATAATTCTATTATACAGTTCCAAAATTGTGTAGTCCATCCATGGCTGATTTATTAAAGTAAGGGTAAGTATAACTTCTACTGGACAATAAGCTCAAATTCAGTATCTAACTAGTTAATAGAAATGCATATGTAGATTCTCAGTATGTAGAACATGTTAGCCAACTGTGAAACAATTTACCTCATGCTTTGAGAAACAACTATGAATATTACACTCTGCTCAAAAACATTTCTACATGTATAAAGGAACTGTCACTCTTTTATGATTTATTACTTTACCACTACTTATTGAAAGTGCATTTTGTTGTGTATAGTATTAGGTAATGCCTTGTAATATCATGATTAATTGTATTAATGTAATATGTAGTTTATGCATGGTAGTAGTTATTAGCCATTTGTTGTCCCCCTCAAGCTTAAATTCTAATTGTATCAATTATGTTTACATCTGCTATTGTTTTTTTTTTTCCTGATAAGTTATCTGCACATTCCTGTGTATCTCTCCACAATATGCACTATACCATATTTATAATCATTAACTCCATGAAATCCAGTGGTGTATCACAGATTATAGATCTAGATTGCTGACTTTTATTTCCCACTTTTGCCCATAGTTATGTTTTTTTATTTGATATGTATTCCTAGCATTCATCAGTCTCTTCCTAAATAACGTTTTTTCAATCAGTACAATATCAAATTAATATTTACCCTCTATGAATGGTTTATATTTTTGCTGTTTATACTGCATTGATCATATGCTTCATACTGTTTCAAAGGATGTTTCTTGGGCTTGTTTACTTTTCTCCCTCAAGTGCCACTGAAAGGAAATTTGAATAAATATATTAACTTGCATGCATGGAGCATGTTGAAAGGAGATTTAAATAAATATATTAGTTTGCATGTATGAAGCATGTGTGTTTTGTTTTGGTGTGTTTTTAAAGTACTTTCTTAATAATTTCCACAGATTTTGACAGTCCATTGTAATTGTCAAGCAAACTCTATTCTGTGTCTTTATAAGCACCAGGATGTCTGTCAGTGTTGCCTCCACTATAGACTGTAGTTTACTTAAAGAAACACACCACCTATTCATCACTATGATTCTAATAGGGCAGATAATGCATTGAAATGGCCTGGAGTTGTTAGAATATATGTCCTCTTATGACTGTATTCTGTGTCTTACTGGGCCTTTAAGAGGCATGATCCAAGTAAGTCAGAAGAAAGGAATACTAGAACTGCTAGACACTTCTCAGATGTTAACGGAAAGAGAGAACCAAGATGATTTAATATCACTAAAAATGAGAAAAGATAAATCATTCATTGCTTCAAACCAGATCAGTCCTGCACATGTCTTCAAGGATAAATTATTAAGACAGGAAAGAAAGGCTTAAGGTTTGCTTTTTCAAAGTTCTGAGGCCTAGTGAAATGAAGCTTTATGATTTTTTCTCCTTATACCTTTTATCTGCAGCTCATTCATGTAAGTGTCTTTTGACAACTCTTGGCATAATTAAAGTAGAGAAGAGTCTTTTTTTACCACAGCTATGTTTTTTTTGGTTATATCCTGTTTTCCACCACTGTGGAAAGACTGCAGCTCAGAAACAATCCTAGACTAGGGAAATTCCATGATATTCCTTTGTTATTCTTTACAGTGTAAAAACTATACATTTACTGTCTATTGAGAGAATCAGTCAACCATGACTGCCACAAGTATGCAGGCGTGCTTAAATTGTACAACTTAGTATGGAATGAATTATTAAATGAAAATGTTCCTCTGGAAACTAGGCCTCATACAGAGGGACCACTTGCCCCTAGCTACTAGCAAAATTATAGGATAATGTATGTCTCTTTGCATCACCATTCTTGTTTACTTATCCATTGTTGCCCAATTTTCTATGAGATGAAAATGTGATGACTAGAAAATGTCTTGCTCTGGCTTCTGTTAAATTAATCTCTTCTTTTAAAACAATCAAGCAATGTAAAATGGAAATTTAACAGAATATTGAGTTATGAACAAATATTTGTAAACATGCATTTGTCCCAACTGGAAGACATCCAGAAAGTAACAACCAGTTCTGATTTCACTATCAGCTTTATTTAGCACTGTACCATGTTAATGACAGACCTACTGCTTGTTACTGTATAGCAGATCAATGCTGAGAAAACAAAACTTGTATCCTGAAATGACTAAGAGACAATCGAGAACATTAGTGCTGCATTTTATTTGTGTGTGTGTGTGTGTGTGTGTGTGTGTGTGTGTGTGTGTGTGTGTGTGTGTGTGTGTGTGTGTGTGTGTGAGAGACTGAATGAGTGTGTATATGTATACGCTCTTTGCAACCTTAGGAAGGGAACTATTTTGACTAGCAACTTCTCAGGGTCGTAGATGTTCTGAGCTTGAATAATCGTGCCAATTAAACCAGACGCTTTTATTAATAGTGTAGACCATGTAAATTAGAAAGTAATCTGCCCTGCTTGTAATACTTACACTGAAGTTTCCATTCAGAACTACAGCGTCACTCCTTCTTTAAATGTTTCTTATTTTCTCTCTCTGTGCTGAAAAATAATTTCTTCACAGGCAGAATAAGAACATTGTTGTTGTAAAGATATAATAAGATAAACTTAATTAAAATACTCATTTAACTGAGTACTTAAACTGCATTGTATATTGATATTAAACCATTAGTCATTTTGTGAAGGAATATTAATTGCTGTAATTTTACTTTTTGTAAAATTCACTGGGAAACATTTATCCTACTTACTTATTTTTTTTTAATTGTTGACTGACATAGTCCTTCTGGATATATATATATATATATATATATATATATATATATATATATATATATATATATATCTATGTAATGTATCTTTGTAAAACATTTACTTTGTCATGGGTATCATTAATGAATCTGCTGGGCTATTCTTCCCTGGGCATCGACTGAAAATGGGCTTTGACCATTTTGACTTTGACGATAAACAGACAAACAAATTAATAAATATACAATAGTTGATTTTCAAAAGAGGCAGGTGGAGAAATGTTCTGTGATAATAGTAGATATAATTTTTAAGCAGCCATTAGTATCAATGTATGATGCATCTGAAAATCATAGAACATCCTCAAAATATAATGACATTATAACACTATATCTAGTTTTCTATATATTTGCACATTTGTAGACAGATATGTTCCATACATAAAACAAACATCTGAATCAACAATATTTACTTTATATAGACATGTAAAGAGACACTCATTGGCCTTATAAGACCTGAGTAAACCACAGTCTGTGGAAGTGATACAAAAGGCAAATCTTGTGCAAAACGGTTGTTGTTTTTTACTTTGTTTTTCTGACTCATTTTATATAGTTCATCTATACCTTATGTGTCCACTATATCATGCAAATCAATCTTATTATGCATGGCTTCAAAAAACAGCCATCAAATGTAGTCATTTAATTGGTTAAATGAAGTACCTGTATGTATGTGAATGAAGATACATATATTTATTGTATAGAACATGCATGTTTTCTTGACAACTGTTAAAAATGTATTTTTTATTAGGCTGTTATCCCAATAAATACATAAGAAAATAGCTCAATTTTTATGAAAAACTGCATTATTGAATGATCTGGTAAGGAATAATACACAAACAATTATACTACTTTATTAGCTAGGAAGTCACCCCCAGTTTGTGCGTTTGTTGTAGCATAGAAAGTTATCATCGTGCATTATGTATATTTCTAGTGGTGTACGCTAAGGCACATGGCTTTCATCTTTTCAGCTCCCAAACAAGTCAAGGCAGTGAGTAACTGTTTGACTCTCTCAATTGCCTTTTTCTAAACAAACAGTTTATTTGTAACAGCGGAGATAAATACTCAAGCAGTATGTATACATCTTTAAAATATTATACTAGATATGCAATAGCATTGTACTGCAGGTTTGTGGGAATTGTAAAGATGCAATATTCACAGATACCATCTACAGAAGGCAAGAAATTCAGTTAATCTTCATATATCAGCCTGGCTGATTTGGGCAAGGGGATGGAGCTGTGACTCAGACAACCAGTATTTTAATAGTATACTCAACACTGAAGGAAAAGGCAGAGAGGACAGGAGTGAGGAAACCCTCTTCTTTCAAAAGGATCGGGGGTATGCTGAGTAATCACTCCATCCATCCTTACTAATGCATGCTAACCCAAACCCTACCTGTAACTCCAATTGTATACGTTATCTTAGAAATACGCATTTGTAACGCTAATGACAAATTAAGTCTGAAAGTTGTTGTAGAGTTTTATATATTGCTGCTAGAATACTTCTTGTAGAAGGAAGTTATTTTATTTTTGCAGTCTTTGGTATTTGCAATGTGTTGTTTTTTTTTTTTGGAAATTCGATTTTTTGAAATCTTTTCATCAATGCTTTTACATCATATCTGTATCTGTATCTCTTTGTATTTGTATATCTATCTATCTATGTATCTATCTATCTATCTATCTGTCTGTCTATCTATCTATCTATCTATCTATCTATCTATCTATTTATCTCTAATTGCACATTTTACTGATACTTAAGTACAACTTAATACATTACAAAAATGGTTATTCTAGTTAACTCCATCCTTCAATGTTTTCTACTTTCACAGATTTTATTTTCATTGATGTGTTTACAACCCATCTAGTGACACAATTTTGTCCTCTTTCCCATATTGGTTTTCTTACATTTTCATATACTAAACGGTGTACACAAGTCAGACCTTGGTATGCTGAAGGTAGTAATCAAAGTAAATTGTGCATTACTGCAAAACATTGGGGCCACTACACTTTAGTGCAGAGAATATCAAGTCGGAACTTATCTTTAAGTGAAACTGTGGCAGGTAAACAAAGTGCAGATATTTCTATTATAAATTGAAACCGGTAATCATTACAGTATGGCTTTGTTAATATGCTCAGTTCTCAGCTGCTGGATAAGGATAGATGCCCAAATGAAATGGGCCCAAAAACATTGCCAGCTCCTTAGTGTAAAGCAAAGAGTGTGACATGATTGCAGTATATAACCCACTCCCGCATTAGTTTTAGTTATTCAGGTGATATCTGCCATCCTAAGGAATATTTTTGCTTACCCATAACCTTTATGTTCTTTTGTTAATGTTTTTTTCTTAGCCATTGAATGTATTTTCTCTTCCAGAACTATCAAGTGTTATTTTACTGCAATATGAGAACCATGTCAATTCTATGTCCTTTTTGTCTATAAATATTTACTCTTAAGACATCATGGATATTAAGAAAAAAAATAGCATTGGAGGGGGGATGGGTGAACTAAGTAATGTAGCTTAGGCTGCATTTCTGCTTAAAGTACAACATTACACTTTGTCTTGCTCAGCAGTACAGTTACATTTCCACAGGGGTCATTTCCATTTTATAGCAGGCAGCAGCTTATCATGGTGCTGCCTACATTGCTTAGTCCAATGCAGCAAGCAGTATGTAGTGCAGGTTTTATAGCACCAAGTGCAATGGAAAGGGATGATCATATGCCTACCCTCTAAGGAAAATGCAGACTTTAAAGCAAATGCCCAACATGCAGGAGATTGGATTGCCACTGACTGATTTTACTCAACTTTACTCTGCTCTGTAATATTATGGTCCCTGCAATCTAGTACGGTGGAATATTTATTTTCATGTCACTTTCCCATATTTGTTTTTCATAGTGGAAATCGTATGAAATCAATGCTTCATAAGCACTTACTAAGCAATTTAGCCAGAAAGATATTTGGAAGCACAGGCATACATTTCAATTAACTTTTTAGACTTTGTGTTTTAAGTGCAAATATCACAGGAAAAAGCAGAATATTTACATGTTGCCCCTATCCATAAGGGACAAAGGTGCTAAACCAGGGATGAATTGATGGTTATCCATCAATTCATCTAGATTAGGGTTGAGTAGTGTAAGAAAATACTCTGCTTTATGTGGAGAAGAAAATGATTCCAAAGAACTGGTATTTTCTGTGATATATATCTATTGCTCATAAATGCTCTGTTTATGTTACAATATAAATCTATGGAGTGGGTGTTCATGTCCTTATTGGATTTTCAAATGTGTAGAATGTATGATAGGAGAAGGTCTTTTGGTGCTCTGTATATGAGGCAGAGTTCGCCCCACTTAGTAAGAAAGTGTTGTGAGCATTCAAGCTGTGTCAGATGTTTGGACAGGTATATTCCAAAGGGAGAATTGCATTCATTGATTGGCATCATTAGTGTGGATTTCAGTGGAATGATCAAATTGCTGGATCAGGATGTCATATCCTTCTGAATAACCTGAGCAATGAAAAAGCACTTTCTTGCAATAGTGGATATGTGGTGATCGAAGGACAGTTTCTTGTTTACATAGTTTCCCAAGACCCCAACTATTGAATCGGTTTTCTGGGGTGTATTGTCAATATAATCATTGTAAGTGACTTCTTGCTGGCTGAAGGATAGTGTTATCCATTTCCTTGCATTTAATTTTAGTCCATGGTTTTGACACTAGCAATTGCTTTGGGAAAGGCCCTTTTGGAATATCTTAGTATCCTCTGGTGAGTTTATGATGACTCCAAGTTTACAGTCATCTGCAGTCTTGGTCAGGCATAAACCCTTAACATTAGCTTTGACCTAAGAGAAGTAAATACCAAAGAGCAGTAGCCCAAGGACTGAACCCTGGGGTATAATGTCAATATCAGGTCTTGTGGAAAAGGTAGACTAGCTCGCCCTATTTTCCTGGGTTTTGTTTGTGATCCAGTTTGCTCTCCTCTTTTGCATAAGTATTACCATTTAGCTGGGATATTTAATCTATGATACCCAAGTGTGTGATGGTGTTGAACACCTTTGCAAGGTCTAGCTATGCAATGTGCACTGATTTCCCTCAGCCATTTCTTCAGTAATCTTCTCAAAGAAGTCAACCAGGTTAAGTAAGCATGACCTGTCTTTGACCAATCTGAACTGATTTGGGTTGAGAATTTATAGGTTACCTATGGTTTTATTTATTGATTCCATAATTATCCTTTCAGTAACCTTTCCAATGAGGCTGGTCAGTCTTATAGGTCTATAATTTTGCAGGTGGTGTAATGCACTGCCATGGTACAAGAGGATGACAGTTTCTATCCTCCATTCATCAGGCACTAGGCCTGTTTGGACGATGCCATTAAATAACCTCTGTAGATGGTCTGACAGGTCTTGTTTCAAGTTGACCAGTAAGCAGTCTGGTATGTTATATGATCCCAAAGAAGCAGTATTCATGGCCTTGGGTAGAGCCTTGAGAACTTGTAAATATGAGACTTGAGGGGTGTAGATGCAAGTATGATATCTGGAAATTTTGGACTAGTGTAGTTAAAGCTAAAGATAACCACTAGTATCTTGGCAGTGTATCCTCTAGGTCAGTATGAGATATCATTTATTAGTAGCTCTAAACAGTGCTGAACACAGATAAAGACTGCTTTTTTAGGATTACTATTTGCCTTGCTGGCAAGTTTTACATCATATCTGGCTTTGGTTGATTTGATCAGAGTCTGGCGTTCCCTGCTAAGTTTAGCAAGAATTTTTTTTTTTTCATTTTGAGAGTTACATTTATTTTTTATTATAGAGTCAATTAGTATTTGAATTCTACCATAGGGATTTATTTTTGAATTTGGCATTGTATTTACTTCAGAGGTGAACAGATGGATTTATGTAGCTATTCACATGACAGTAAAAGATTCCACATAAACAGTAGGTCATTGAGTTTGAAGGGGGCTTTGAATGTAGAGAAATCATCACTCAGTTTAAGTAGATCAACCTTGGTGTAATCTCTGAATATCAACATACTGAAGGATATTTCTGGTTTCAGTCTTAAGATGTGACTGATTTGTGGTCTGGTTTGACCACGGAGGACATTACATCTGGTAAGGAGCAGAGCTGTCCCATATTGGTGAAGACCAAGTCCAAGATGTTATTGGCTAACTGGTCCAGAGAATTTGTATTGATGAAGTCCAGTAATCTATGTCTCCTAGGTAATGGAGAGGATGCTGAAGTCTCTTATGAGAATGGCGTTTAATGCATGGGGACTTCATACTAATTAGGTAGGACTTATGACCTGAGGGAGAAATACTAGGGGTCCTATAGTTAGTCATGATGTGATAAGGGGGCTTGTTATTCTAAGCTGGATGTGGAGGGGTTCCAGATTACTATATTGTTTAACTACTTTGGAAGTGAAGGGAATTTTTTTCATATATGGAGACATTGCTACCTTTAGTGCCTTCATGCAGTGCAGTGGGCATGAAGATGTAAGAGAAGAAATTTTCACTGATGGGGTGCTCTCAGTGGTCTTGAACCATGTTGCTGCAATGATCCAGGGTACGTATTGACTGTAGGGAGTGTTTTTTTTTCTTTTATCTTAATGCTCCTAGCATCTGGGATAGCCATTTCTCAGAATATTCCCTTTTCTCCAAGGTATAGATATTTTGGAGTTTGAATAAATAAGTCGGGTGGCTGAGGGGTTTGTCCCTCACATTGAGGTGTGCAGTGTGGCTTATCTCCTGCAGAAAACAAGTTTAAAGAGAAAGAAGACCATTGTTAGAGATTCAATCTTCTCATGTTTCAGTCTTTTTTTTTCAATCTGTCAGCACTCGGTATTACAAGTGATGATATTTCAATAGGGAGCCTTCAGCTTTGTTTTACTAGATGCTTTTGAGGTCTGACTTTGCCTAAAAGTGACACTTGTGACAGATTTTTTTTTTTGCAGTAGGGCTATCATGTTTTACAACATCATGCCTCTGTCCCTTCTGATCAAACAAATTAGCTTAAGGACACTTACTGTTAAAAATAATGAAAATAATTGTATTGTGCTGAAACATTAAAATAAATGCAGAATGTTAATTTTAGGTTGCACTCAGGATCTTTTTTTTTTTGCTCAAAAAATATGAAAATAATTTAGTTAACACAACTTTCTGCCTTTAGTTTTGGTAGGCAGCTACCCAACGATATTTAGACTGTATAAAATCTTCCTTACCATTGCGTTGACCAGACTGGAAGTTTATATCTGAAAGGTAATAAATTATGTAACTGTTCACTCTTTCATTTAAATGTATTAAAATTGTAAATTCAATCCTCACATATCTACTGACCTCCAAGACCCAAATGTAGTGAAAGTTTTGAAACATGAGGAAAGTAAGTCTAAGATGACTTCCCTGCTTCGTCTTTCAGAAGTATATATAGCGGGAATGGAAAACCAAACCAGATATAGATAAAAATTAGGCAGCAACTGAATGTGCCAGAAAATGAAAGAAAGAATATATGGTGAAGAATCAGATGAGAAGACAAGAAATGTTCAGCTCTCTTCACCAAAGACTGGCCTAGACAGTCAAGAGGAGAAGGTAAACACTTGCACCGCACCACACTCATCACATAGTCCCACAAAACCTACACCACCAAAACACACACACACAGAAGCAGAAAACACACACCTACATTTGCGGAGGCTCTCAGTACTAATCTACCCAAACAACAGAGACCTCCAAAGCAGAAATGCAAGCAACCTCCACCCCTCAACACAACCCAAATGACACATAGCTCACATACTCAGTGTGCCACTCAACTACAGCCTATAAGGCATAACATACCCAACACTCTAGTCATAGGTGACTCTATAGTCAGGCACACTGATGTTCCACTCACAAGGCTAAACAAGGAAAAAGTTACTGCCAGCTGCCTGTCAGGTGCCAGGATCTGCCTACATAACCCACTCACACAGGTCACTCCACAACAAGTACAAATATGACTCTGTCATTGTCCATGTGGTGTGAATGACCTGAGATGTACCTCCCTGGACTACATGAAAAGAGACATGGAAGAGCTCTCTGATCTTGTAGCCCAGGCAGGTATGACCCTAGCCCTAAGTTGCCTCCTGCCATCACCCAGAATGATACCACAGTACAAGGACAAAATGATTGACTTTAACAATTGGCTAAGCTTCTGGTGTCATTCTAAGGGAATCCAGTATCTGTCTGCCTGGGATGACATGATCAACAGAACACGCTGCTTTGCCAGAGATTGCCTGCACTTGTTGCCCTTGGAATTCCGGATACTGGCAAAGGCTCTTGCCACCCCTATAGTGCCTTTTTTAGGCAAGGTTCAAATGACAAATTCACCACCGTAACAGGTACAGGCAAGCAAAATCTGAGGGTAATGCTACTCAATGCTAGAAGTCTAAACCTCAAAATGCACTCACTCAAGGCACTCCTTAAAATGGAGAACATTGACATCTGTGCAGTGACAGAGACCTGGTTCAAAGCTCCAGAGAGCACCCCTGCATTACCAGGCTATAATTCATACCAAACCTTTCGCCACCAAACCCTGGACCAAAACACTAAAGGTGGAGGCGTGTCCATATTCATTAAGGATATCCACACCTCCAAGCTAGTTGCTCAGCATAATGCATCCGAGATTATCCAAGTTCAACTAACTCTGGGCAAAACTGCAATCCAGATTGTAGCTTGCTACAGACCCCCCACCATGCCCCAGGATTCCCACTCCTCTTATCTTGATACACTGGAAAATATTAAGGTACAACCCAACACTCTAATAATGGGTGATTTCAACTACCCTACCATTAACTGGGAAAACTATTCATGTACCAACTCTTTTGCTCAACGTTTTCTGGAAATCATCAATTACAATGCCTTTGATCAACTTATCCACACCCCCACCAGGGGCAGCAATATCCTAGACCTGGTCATCACCAACATGGGTGGCCAATGTTCCACACCAGAGATCAACTCCTCATTGGTCAGATCCGATCACAAGCTAATCACCCTAGACATCCACATCCTGCTCTCGCCCCCCATTAGGGAAACAACCGTAAAAAATTTCTCCAAAGCCAACTTCACGCTTCTTAAGACAGAAGTGGCAAACTTCACGACACCCATGCAGATGGGCAATAGAGGTACGACTGCTGAATCCTACACAAATGCACTTTATAAGCACTTACACGAGTGCATGGATCATGCTATCCCTAAAAGAACCAAGATGCTATCCTCCAAAAAAAGGAAGCCAATCTGGTGGTCTTCTGCCATAAACAAACTCTACAACAGAAGAAATTAACTGCTGCAAAAAAGAGTAAAATACCACGATTGGAGGAACTCTCTGGTCAGCCTCAGTAAGAAGCTGAGATCCCTCATAAAATCCTCCAAAGCTAGTTTTGAAAACAAAATTGCCACTGATTCTAAAGACAACCACAAAGCATTCTATAGCTATGTCAAGAATCTCAATGGCAACACTTAGATCTGCTCTGAGTTACAGCACAATGACACTAAATATACAGAACCAACTGATATTGCCAACATCCTGGCAGATAGGTTCAGTGCTAACTTTACCCCCCTCTCACCCCCCTAAAGGGCCCATCTTTATACAGGAAGAATGCAAAGTTCCTGTAATCACGGCTGCACAGGTAAAAACCTCAATCTCCAAAGCCAAGAACACAGCATCCATGGGGCTTGACAACATCCCAGGCTGCCTTCTACATGAACTACAGAACTGGCACCCCACCTAAGTACCATGTTCAATCATAGCCTCACCTCAGGCTTTGTACCCATTGAATGGTGCACCGCAACAGTTATCCCACTCCACAAAGGGGGGGCCACAACAGACCCCGGGAACTACCGCCCCATTAGCCTGACGAGCCTAGTCTGCAAGGCCATGGAACGTATCATCATGGAACTCATAAACAAAGACACTGGATATCTCCAAACTCTGAACAGTTTGGGTTTGTAAAAGGCAGATCATGTCTCCTAAACCTGATAGACTTCTTTGAAGTAGTCACCAAAGCCATAAATGAGGGTAAGGTGGTTCAAACAGTTTATCTAGATCTCACCAAGGCATTCAACACCATCCACCACTCTGGAATTATAGATAAACTCACTAAACTAGGTATAAATCCCTATGTCACAAGATGGGTTGCCAACTGGCTTACTGACAGAACCCACACTGTGAAAGTAGCAGACTCCAAATCAGACTTCAGACCAGTGACAAGTGGAGTACCACAGGGTTCAGTCCTGGGTCCTCTCCTGTTTGGTATCTACTTCTCTGAAGTACAGGCTAACACAGAAGGTCTTTGGCTAACTAAATTCACAGATGACTGCAAACTAGGAGCCATAATCAAAACTCCTAACGATGTGGACATCCTACAAAAGGGCCTCACTGAGACAGATGCCTGGTTTCAAAGACATGGTCTCAAGCTCAATGCCAAAAAGTGCATTGCCATCCCATTTGGTAAAAACTTTGTACCCATGAACTACCACACAGGCGGTAGTCTACTTAACATCGAAAGTGTGATAAGAGACCTTGGGACACAGGTGGACAGTAGTCTCTCCTTTGATAATCACATTGCCACAGTGGTCAGTAAATCCTTCTACATGACACATCTCATCACAAAAGGTTTCTCATCCAGAAAAAAAGAGGTAATTGTTCCCCTCTACTCATCACTCATTAGATCCATTATAGAATACAATGCCCCTTTTGGTATGTACCTCACAAGACATCTACAACAACTGGAAAGGCTGCAGAAATACCTCACAAAGACGATTACTGGCCTCAAACAGATGCCTTACCCAGACTGTCTCAAAAAACTCCAGCTTTACTTCATCGCATATCACTTACTCAGAGGCGATCTCTGCCTAACATACAAAGCTATGTCAAACCCAGAGCTGTTGGACATGCTCCACTTAAAGAAATCCCAATCCCTCTGAACAACACCCTCTAGGGACATAAACCTTGTTACAACAATAAACAGAATATGCTGGAGGGATAGATTCCTGTCAAAGGGACTTCCCATACTCTGGAACAGACTACCTATCTATGTCAAACAGAGCTCCTCATTAGCACTCTTCAAGAAAAATCTTGATGATTGGATGAGTAATAGGAAATTCACCCTGGGGATCACTTCTGTGGTTCTGCTTGACAGGGGCACAGTGAAATAATTTTCTTGGGTGGCGAAAGCCAGGGTACCTTTTTGGCTAGGCTTGTACAGGCCCTAGGGCCAATAGCCTAGGACCGACCTATGAACCTATAAAATGCATAAATACAGTTGAAAGTATAGAAAACTCCCAGGACATCCTCATGTTGATCAGGATCAAATGCAGGAATGGTTAAGGAGAAGTGAATTTAAACCAAAAGATGAAAGGTTAATATTGGTGGTCCAAGATAGTGGACTACATACATGATGGTTTACAAAGTCCAATGAACATGTGGGAAAAACAGAGAAATGTAGGTTTGGTAAAACAGAATTGGAAACAGTCAAACATCTCGTTGCAGGTTGTGATATATTAATGACAGAATGGCTGTGTACTGAAAGGCATAATAATGTGGCAAGACTATTGCATTGGGGATTGTGCAAACAGTATAATGTTGAAGTAGCTGCAAAAAAAATGGAAACATGAGCCAGAAAGCATTATAGAAAATAATGAAGTTTATATTACATGGGATCACCCATTACCAACAGTTCACAAAAACAGATGAGAGAAAACCAGATATAGTAGTCCAGGAAAAGAAGTCCGTTGTCAAAGAGAGTAAAACCTAATCATGTCATTTGGCTTACTAGACCCACTAAGCAACTCATGGCTGCCAGGTACAAAGCATGGAAACCATGGCAAAAAAAAAAAATCCCTCTGACCGCATGCAATATAAACAACTCCATAATCAAATAAAATGCCTAATCATTAAAAATAAAAAAGAACATTACCTTAGCTAACAAAACCACCATAAGTAACCCTCCCCCAAAATTCTGAAGCTCCATCAATTCTTTACTAAACCCAGGCTCAAATGATAATCCTTGTCCAAATCCAGATAAAACATCCACTGAAATAGTCTCTTTCTTTAACTCATGCCTCGTTAATACTATAGGCAAGCCAACTCCTGCCTTTCTACAAACCATGTCAGCTCCTTCTAATCCATCCACACAAAATAGCTTTAATTCCCTTTCAACCAGCTTTTTTTCTTTCACCTATACCTACCACCACTATAAAAAAACTGCTTCTTAAACTCAAACCTGGCACCAACTCCCCTGCCAACTTTCCTCCAGAATTCCTACAAATATCTGGCAACTCTGTGGCTTATCCCATCAGCATACCTCTTAACAGATCTATTCAGTAATCTGACATACCCATAATTTGGAAAAAATCATATATTCTGCCCCTCCATAGAAGAAGCAACAACAGAGACATTTCCAATTTTCAACCTATTGCTATCCTCTCATCTATCTCAAAGATTCTGGAAAAACTCATTCACACTCAACTTCACTTCATTATTATCTGCTTTACAACCAAATTATTTCTCCCACTCAGCATGGTTTTAGGCTGGGTCGCAGCACTACTACAGCCTTTATATCCTTCATGGGCACAGTTATCTGGGCTCAAGATGCTGGAAAAATTGTTTCTTTTCTTTTTCTTGATCTTTGCAAAGCCTTTCATACTGCCCCCCACTTTCTTCTTCACACTAAACTTTCCGGTCTATATTAGAACTCCAACAAAGCCATTAATCGAATGGCCTTATCATAAAAAATGCAGGTGATAGAACTCAATTTTGTGGGAGGCTGTGATCCCACACTCCCTAACCCTAATTATATATACCAACTCTGAGATTGCACTACAGTGAGGAAAGGGTAAATTTTCCGATCTTCACTGTACCACGATCTCACAAAACACACTTCTATCACCAGCATTTACAACGATAAGGCCGTTCGATAAACGGCTTTGTCGGTGTTCTAATATAGACACAAACTCTATGACATAGGCATCTCACCCCCAACCATAGACTGGTTCTCAAATTACCTCACAAGTATTCACCAATTAACCAAGTGGCAACATTCTTTCTCTCCATTCCTTAACACAACCACAGGTGTTCCCAGAGGATACATACTAGGGCCCCTTATGTTTAGCATTTCTATCAACAATTCCACACCACTCTTAGCCAAGGTACTGTCATCCAATATACCAATTGCTCAACCATCACCTAAGCTGCTAATTCCTCATCCAAACTGCAGCAACTCACCCCAAGTGTTCTCACATCTACCAAAATCTGGATGAGCAATAAACATCTCGTTCTAAATCCCAACAAAACTAAGCTTGTGCTTTTTGCTCTCAAAAAACACTTTCCTAAACAAGGAAGAATTTATTATTCATGCGCAAAATAACCCTATCAATGAGGATGCACCAAATACAAAACTACTAGGTGGCATCATAGATAAAAACTTGACATTTGACCTGCATATTCATACCAATATAAAAAAAAAACGCATAAAAAACTGGGCATCCTCGACAGACACAAATAGCTCCTTAACCACTCTGCAAAACTATTCTGAGCCTTTTCCTTTCTTCTACCATTTCTTCTTTACAGCACCCCTTTCCTTACCAATATTCAGTCCTCTCTGAAATCCAAACTTGACTCATGCCACAATATTCTTCCAGCCATTGTTCCTCATAAATTACTACTAAATTGGCTGGAACTCCCACATCATCTTACATACATTCAATTAACCACTACACACAAGTTTATATTTAAGCCATCAAACTGCCCTGCCCTTTCTTCTCTTCTTACTCAATATCATCCAAATAGACCTCTCAGATCAAATAATCAACTGCTCCCGAATGTAGAAAAAAACAAATCTTTGAGGCGGTTAGATGCTGTACTCCTTTACTGTTGCAAAGCTATGGAACACCTTCCCACCATCAATCATGTCTAGCAGAAATGCACCTCTCTTTAGGAAATCCCTGAGACAAAACCTTTCCTCTCTATGGCAGTGTGCATGTGCCAAAACTGCACTTCCTGTAACTGGACTCCCACTTCTACTACTATCCTACACCTTCTCTAATTACTACTCTATTATTACATTTTATATCTCAGAACACCTATTTAACTACAGTGCTGGTACTATCTGCTACATATGCTCACCTATACTTAAGCCTAGGACTTTAAAAGTGTTAATTATTCAGACTATGTAGTAAGAACCAAAGCTACTCATGGGTAACTTTATACTAACTTGTGATATTCTAATTGTTTTATGGTGATGAGAGGAACATGCAATGAATGACTTTATAAAATACATCAACAGCATAACCACTTTCCTTGAGTTTACATATAAATGACACTGTGATAAGATACAATTTTTAGATATTGAGTTAACTAAGGACATTGCTGGGGGCAACTTAGCCAGTAGTATCAACAGAAAGGAAACATTCCAATATGTTACTGAACTAAAACAGCTGTCACCCCTTCCATCAAAGGAAGCGAATAATAAAAGGCCAAATGGTTAGTTTATCTAGGCTTATTAGTAATGATGAAACATTTAAAAAAGAGATCTATACAATAATTGGAATGTTCTGAAACAGAGGTTACCCCTTAAGTCTTTTGCTGAAAGTGAAGAGAGAAGTTATACTAAAAAGAAATACTACATTTAAGCCTATTTTAAAAGCAGGTCTAAATACTAATAGAACCAACATGGCTAAGCTAGACACCAATGTTCTGGTATTACAATACAATACAGACACATCAAACTTGGTATCAAGTGTTCTCCCTTTGACAATGAAATGAAGGAAAAGTTGGGGCACAATCCTAAGGTTGTGTACAGTAGAGGGCATAATACAAAAAATATTCTTGAAAGTGTCAACAGAAAACAAGGCAAGCACAGGCCATTGATGTACAAATGTGGTGCTTGCAAGACCTGTAAAAATATACATGATGGTACGGATGTCTTTGTAGGAAGTTTTGATCATACTATAGGATGCCCGGGCAGGTGTAACTGCAATTCCACTTTGGTGTTTATTTTGCTATGTGCTTATCATGCCCTGGTATCTACGTAGGCAAGACCAAAAGAAGGCTATGGGATTACATTTCTCAGCACCTTAGAGACATTAAAAATAAAAAAATGAACAATGTCTTATATGTTCGCACTCTAGAATGTCCAAATTATAAGATATTTTTTTCATTGTCATTGACAGACTGCAGAGTGACTCTAGGTGTGGGGATGATGCATTAGAATTAGGAGCCAGAGAAACTAAATGGCAACTGAGATCAAATGCTTGTTGCAAGGCAGGTTTAAATGATTTTTGTTCAATAGCTCCCTTTTTGAAGCAAAGAGCAGCAGGGGTTTAATTTTAAGTGCACTGTGAAAACACTTACCTGACTGCAACTAACAGATCAAATACATTTTGCATTTTTAAGTTTATATTTTTAACTATGGTTTATACTGTTATGTTCATTATTAGTATTAACACTAATATTTTTATCTTAAATGTACCGATTATTGTGGTTTATAGCATGTTATTCTGTTTATGACATATTCAGGGGAAGTATACCTTTAAGTTAAGTCTGGGTAATTTTATTGACTCATGCAAAGTCATGAATAATTGCTTAAGTAATTAGAGTATATAAAGGAAGTTACATCATAACTGAGTGACTCTGATGAAGCCAATTAATGTTTCTTGGTGAAAGTGCTTAGCTGGTTTTACATTGACAGTGTTTAATGTTAAATAAACTTGTGTGTCAAGCAAATACTGCCTTGGTGGCTCACTTTCTTTTATTTTTATTACTTTTTACACATTTCTGAGCCATTTGGCTTGTCTTTTGTTATATTTTATTTATTTTGAAGTCCATGACTTTTTTTCCAAGGAAAAGTTTTTTTATAGGATATTTTGGTTCTTAGTAATTATGGAAACCTTGCTGGTTCAACTTAACTAGCAATTCAGAGACTAACTTCTGTAGTGATGGAAGGAAGATTGACAAGAGTATCTGCTAATACTATGACTGACTCAAAAGCTGAACTGTTTACTCTGCATTCCTCAGTGGCCCAGAAATCAACAAGGATCATCCCAGCGACCGTGAGGCCAGGTAGAGTTAATATAGACCTGAATGAATGGTTTACAGAATTTGAAGCAGATTTTTAAAATGTAAACGCTATTCGCAATCAAGAAATGTAATTAAAAACACAGTTAAGTACCGCTGATATGCTTTGTAGAAAGTCCATAACACTTCCACTACACAATGTGTTTTTAAACAAATCAGTTGGCTTCCAGCAAGTTCCCAAAGGCTTACGAGTCTGGAAACAACCTTTGGAGATTGAGGAAGGGTCCTCTGCTTTTTGTGAACTTGTGGCTTTATTTGACAAGACAGGTTTTGATATGATGGAAGTAATTATCAGAAACAACAACAATAACTCGGCTGTTTTGCAAAATGAGATTTCATTTTTAAATCAAAGTATTATTCCAGATTTACTTTTTAAGCAATAAAAATTTAAGTATGAGAATGTTATTAAAGTCATTAATAACTTTTTAAAAGAGAACAGTTTGAGAAAGCAATGTAAGCTTGACAGAGACAGGGACAATTATTCAAATAATAAAGTATATATAGGGAGAAAACAGCCCCAGGGAAATGTGTATGAGTTTAGCCCTGAAAATAATGAAAATATTCAGAACAACAGTTCTGATGGTGAAAGGGGGTTTAACAACACCAGTGGGAATAATGATTATTCTTTTCAGTAGGGTCAACAACTAAGGAGGTCTAAGAGACTGAAAAATCAAGGGAAACAGACCCCCTGGGGCAGGCAGAACTACAATGTTCAGAGCAATAGTAACAGCAATTATTCCAACAGGGGACAACAGCAGAGCTGGAGGAAAGACTTTCATTGACTGAGTTATTTAACACAACTGCTATGTTTGACCAAGATATATTGAATGTAGTTGAAAATGATTGTTCTGATATTGCAATGGAATGTAATATTTTGGAATGTGATGGTTTTTATATTTACAATTACAGTGATGTTATTATTAGTGAAGGACATTTTAACTTGTTTTAAAATGGGATTTTTTTTTGTGCTTAACTATAAGACAGCCATTGCAAATGTTTTGATTAATTTAAAACTGTATACTAGAAAACTGAATCACAGTTTATATTTCAAAAAGAGTAATGTAGGCTTTGACAAGAATTTGGTGGTCAAATGAAAGAGCACATTCACCCCCCCTCCCAGTCATCCACTTATATTGTCCTTTGAGAAATGATGTGAACAACAATTTAGAAAAACAGTCAGAGACTGAATATAACACTAACAAGCTTACGGGAGATGAGGCCATTATATTGAATGACTTGTCTGGAAAAAATATGTTTTGTGTAATGAAACCAGACAAGGGTGGGGGGGTAGTCATTATGTCTCACATAGATTACAGTTCCAAAACGTTTGAAATATTGAATGATACCACAACTTATAGCAGGACTTCAAGAAATGCTGTTAATAGAGCTTATGCCAGGATTGAAGTTTTTCTATTTGATACTCTATTTCAAAATTAAGTAGAAATTGTGGACATAAAATATTTAACAGTTGAAAAACCAAGAACACCAGTAATCTTTGTAATACCAAAGAGTCATAAAAATGTGTACAACACCCCTTCAGGCTGATAGTAGCAGCCTGAGGTTTTAAAACTGAACCAATAGCAGCATATATAGATAAATGGGCAAGTTTAGTGGTAAGTGAAGCACAACATATACTCAAAGACTCATGGAACTGTTTGGAATTATTAAGACAAACAAATACATAGATTTTTGTTTCCTAACTGTGGACATAGTTAACTTGTTCTCAGTAATCCCTCATAATGAAGGGTTAGATTTCTTCAGGGAAAGTTTGATGGGTAGCAAATCAATAGATCAATCCAAGGTCAATTTATTAGTTGGACTCATGGAAGTGGTTTTGAATAACAACTTTATGATTTTTTAAGGTGAATTTTATCATCACGAAGCAGGAGTGGCTATAGGGGCCAACGGCAGCACAATCATTTTCAACTACATTCAATTAATCTTGCCATTAGCTTTGCAAATCTGGTTCTCCTAGAATGGGAGAGAAATGATGTTTTTTCCTCTGCCTTTATGGCCAATGTATTGTTGTATGTGAGGTTTCTGGATGACATACTAATTTTATGGTGAGGAGAGGAACAGGCGATGAATGACTTTGTAAAATACATCAACGGCACAACCACTTTCTTTGAGTTCACATATAAATGGCACTGTGATAAGATACAATTCTTAGATATTGAGTTGACTAAGGACATTGCTGGAGGCACTTTGGCCAGTTGTATCCACAGAAAGGGAACATATTCCAATATGTTACTGCACTACAACAGTTGCCACCCCTTCCATTAGAGGAAGGGTATAATAAAAGGCCAAATGGTTAGGTTATCTAGACATTAGTAGCGATGAAACATTTAAAAAAGAGATCTTCTTCTTCTTCTTCTTCTTTCGGCTTTTTCCCAGTTAGGGGTTGCCACAGCGGATCACCTGTCCGCTCATGATTGGCTGTGGAGTTTTACGGTGTCAAGTTGCCAGCCCGGCACCCAACCTTCCACAGAAGGCACACACACACTCATGCCTAGGGCCAATTTAGAGTGTCCAATCCACCTACAGCATGTCTTTAGTATGTGGGAGGAAACCGGAGCACCTGGAGGAAACCCACGCGACCACAGGGAGGACATGCAGATTCCGCACAGAAGGCACACCAGCAGAGAATCGAACCTTCTGAAACAAAGGCTACCCCTTAAGTCTTTTGCTGAAAGTGAAGAGAGAAGTTATGCTTAAAAGAAATACTACATTTAAGCCTATTTTAAAAGTAGGTCTAAATACTAATAGAACCAACATGGCCAAGCTAGACACCAATGTTCTGGTATTACAATGCAATGCAGACACATCAAACTTGGTATCAAGTGTTAGTAATATATGGAAAACTCACTTTGACAATGAAATGAAAGAAAAGTTGGGGTGCAATCCTAAGGTTGTATACAGTAGAGGGCGTAATATAAAAAATATTCTTGAAAGTGTCACCAGAAAACAAGGCAAGCACAGGTCATTGATGTACAAATGTGGTGCTTGCAAGTCCTGTAAAAATATAAATGATGGTATGAATGTTTTTACAGGAAGTTTTTAACATAATATAGGATGCCCAGGCAGGTGCAACTGCAATACCACTATGATGGTTTATTTAGCTACATGCTTATCATGCCCTGGTGTCTACGCAGGCAAGACCAAAAGAAGGCTATGGGATTACATTACTGAGCACCTTAGAGACATTAAAAATAAAAAAATGAACAATGCCTTATATGTTCACCCTCTAGAATGTCCCAATTTTAAGAGATTTTTATTCAATTTCATTGACAGAGTGCAGAGTGATTCTCGATGTGGGGATGATGATTAGAATTAGAAGCCAGAGAAACTAAATGGCAACTGAGATCAAATGCTTGTTGTAAGCCAGGTTTAAATGATTATTGCTCAATAGCTCCCTTTTTGAAGCAAAGGACAACAGGGGGTTAATTTTAAGTGTACTGGGAAAACACTTACCTGACTGCAACTAAGAGATCAGCTATGTTTTGCATTTTTAAGTTTATTTTTTTAACTATGTTTTGTACTATTATGTTCATTATTAGTATTTCCACTAATATTTATATCTTAAATGTACCGATTGTTATGGTTTACAGCGTGTTATTCTGTATATGACATATTCAGGGGAAGTATACCTTTACGTTTAGTCAAGGTAATTTCACTGATGCAAGCAAAATCATGAATAATCGTTTAAGCAATTAGAGTATATAAAGGAAGTTACATCATAACTGAGTGACTCTGATGAAGCCAATTCATGTTTCTTGGTTAAACCGCTTAGTTGGTTTTACTTTGACAGTGTTAAATGTTAAATAAACTTGTGTTTCATGCAAATACTGCCTTGGTGGCTCGTTGTTTTTTATTTTTATTACGGTTTTATAAGTTTTTGAGCCATTTGGCTTGTCTTTTGTTATATTTTATTTATTTTGTGCTCCATGACTTTTTTTTTTTTGTGAGGAATCGCTTTTTATAGCATTATTTTGGTTCTTAGTAATTATAGAAACCTTGCTGTTTCAACTTAACCAGTCTATTCAGAGACAAAGTTCTGTAGTAATGGAAGAAATATTGACAAGAGTATCTGCAAATATCCTGAAACACTCACAAGCTGAACTGTTTACTCTGCATTCCCCAGTGGCCCAGGAATCCACGAGGACCATACCAGTGACCGTGAGGCTAGATAGAGTTAAAACAGACCTGAATGAATGGTTTACGGCATTTGAAGCAGATTTCTTCAATGAATATGCTATTCCCAGTCAAAAAATAAAAAATCATTAAAAATGCAGTTAAGTACATTTGACAAGCTTTGTAGAAAGTACAGAGCACTTCAACTAGACAATGCATTTTTAAACAAATCAGTTGCTCTCAAACAAATTCCCACAGGCTTACAAGTCTGGAAACAACCTTTGGGGATTGAGGAGGGGTCCTCCACTTTACGAGAACTTGTGGCTTTAGTTGACAAGACAGGTTTGGAAATGATGGACACCATTATCAGAAACGATAACAGTAAGTTGGTTCTTTTGCAAAATGAGATTTCAGTTTTAAATCAAAGTATTATTTCAGATTTGCTTTTTGAGCAATACAAATTTAAGTATGAGAATGCTCCTAAAGACATTAATAACTTTGTAAAAGAGAACAGCTTGAGAAAGCAATGTAAGCTTGACAGAGACATGGCTGATTATTCAAATAATCAAGTATTTATATAGAGAGAAAACAGCCCCAGGGAAATGTGTATGAGTATAGCCCTCAAAATAATGAAAATATTCAGAACAACAGTTCTAATGGTGAAAGGCATTGAACTGCACCAGTGGGAATAATGATTAATCTTCTCAGAAGGGTCAACAACTAAGGAGGTCTGAGAGACAGAAAAATCAAGGGAAATGGACCCCCTGGGGCAGGCAGAACTACAATGTTCAGAGCAACAGGAACAGCAATTATTCCAACAGGGGACAACAGCAGGGCTGGAGGAGAGACTTTCATTGACTGAATTATTTACCACTGTTATGTCTGACCAAGATTCATTGAATGTAGTTGAAAATGATTTTCTAATGTTGCAATGGAATGTAATATTTTGGAAAGTGATTTTTTTTATATTTACAATTACAGTGATGTCATTATTATTGAAAGACATTTTAACTTGTTTAAAAAAGGGATATTTTTTGTACCTAACTATAAGAATGATATTGCAAATGTTTTGATTAGCTTAAAACTGTATACTAGAAAACTGAATCTCAGTTTATATTTCAAAAAAAGTAATGTAGGCTTGGACAAGAACTTGGTTGCTAAAGGAAGGAGCACATTCATCCCCCCCAGTCACCCACTTATATTGTCCTTTGAGAAATTATGTGAACAACAATTTAGAAAAATAGTCAAAGAGACCAAATATAACACTAACAATCTTATGAGAGAAGAGGCCACTATTTTGAATGATTGGCAGGAAACAAGATGTATCATGTAATGAAACCAGACAAGGGTGGGGGTGGTGGGCAGTCATTATGTCTCACATAGATTACAGTTCCAAAATATTTGAAATAGTGAATGATACCACAACTTATAGTAGCACTTCAGAAAATGCTGTTAATAGAGCTTATGCCAGGGTGACGTTTTTCTATTTGATGCTCTATTTCAAAATGAAGTAGAAATTGTGGACATAAAATATTTAACAGTTGAGAAACCAAGAACACCAGTAATTTCATTGATGCAAACAAAATCATGAATAATTGATTAAGTAATTAGAGTATATAAAGGAAGTGACATCATAACTGAGTGATTGTGATGAAGCCAATTCACGTTTCTTGGTGAAAACACTTAGTTGACTTTCTTTGACCGTATTTAATGTTAAATAAACTTGTGTTTCATGCAAATACTGCTTTGGTGGGTCATTTTTTTTATTTTTATTACTGTTTACAAGTTTTTGAGCTATTTGGCTTATCTTTTGTTATATTTTATTGATAAGAGCTCAACTGATCTTTCTCTCTGACTCTCATACAAGCATACATTCTTGCACAAAGACATAAATACACACACTCACGTGGGCTTTTTTATTTTACACTCAATACACAGCTAAAGTGCTGTTTAGCAAGTATATGATATTTGTGGCATTAAGTTTTCTTCTGCCCAAGCTCCACAGCATCTTTATCTGCTGCGATGAAGTGGTGGACTCATTTTTTAGTGGGCATTACTGGTAGATTAATACTCTGCTGGAAAACATTTGTTCTTCTATCAGGGTGCTAATGTACAGTTTGCCCACTCTCTAATGGCTCATAATATAGCCCTGGAGTCATCAGTCACTTCTGCTTCTACTGTCATGGGCAGTATCTTCTTCTTATACCCCAGACTTTAGGATCAGTCAACTATACCAATGCACCAGCTATAACAGAAAGCTTTTCCTGATGTCTACATGAGTGTCTATTTGTAGATACATTGGAAACAAGCAGCCTTTGCTCCTGATACTGGGTGACTACAAAGGACTCCTCAAGGTTAACCCTCAGAAAAAAGCCTCTGCATTCTCCCACTTGTCAGATTGCCACAGTGGCCATCAATGAGACCTACAGGTCATCTTCAGGAGAGGGACCTCTGTGCCATATACAGAGGCAGACCTAACAACTATTGTTGACCTAGCACCAGGTGTATTAGTTGGTGCTGACCCATGTGCCTGCTGCTGCTTTTCTACCACTACCATAAATGGAACTGTAGACAGAAAAAAATAGAAAGAAAAACAATGCAATGCTTTAGCGACTATGTATGCTAAAACAGAAGTATAATTAAACATTTCAGTAATGCACAGTTCTCCGTCACTAGGTGAGGTATTTGAAAGACAATGCAATGCTTTAGCAACTATGTATGCTAAAACAGAAGTGTAATTAAACATTTCAGTAATGCACAGTTCTCCATCACTAGGTGAGGCATTCAAAAAACAATGCAATGCTTTAGCGGTTATGTATGCTAAAACAGAAGTGTAATTAAACATTTCAGTAATGCACAGTTCTCCATCACTAGGTGAGGCATTTGAAAAACAATGCAATGCTTTAGCGACTATGTATGCTAAAACAGAAGTGTAATTAAACATTTCAGTAATGCACAGTTCTCTGTCACTAGGTGAGGCATTTGAAAAACAATGCAGTTCTTTAGAGACTATGTATGCTAAAACAGAAGTGTAATTAAACATTTCAGTAATGCACAGTTCTCCGTCACGAGGTGAGGCATTTGAAAAACAATGCAGTGCTTTAGCGGCTATGTATGCTAAAACAGAAGTGTAATTAAACATTTCAGTAATGCACAGTTCTCTGTCACTAGGTGAGGCATTTGAAAAACAATGCAGTGCTTTAGCGACTATGTATGCTAAAACAGAAGTGTAATTAAACATTTCAGTAAGGCACAGTTCTCCGTCATGAGGTGAGGCATTTGAAAAACAATGCAGTGCTTTAGCGACTATGTATGCTAAAACAGAAGTGTAATTAAACATTTCAGTAATGCACAGTTCTCCGTCACGAGGTGAGGCATTTGAAAAACAATGCAGTGCTTTAGCGACTATGTATGCTAAAACAGAAGTGTAATTAAACATTTCAGTAATGCACAGTTCTCTGTCACTGGGTGAGGCATTTGAAAAACAATGCAGTGCTTTAGCGACTATGTATGCTAAAACAGAAATGTAATTAAACATTTCAGTAATGCACAGTTCTCCGTCACTAGGTGAGGCATTTGAAAAACAATGCACTGCTTTAGCGACTATGTATGCCAAAACAGAAGTGTAATTAATAATTTCAGTAATGCACAGTTCTCCGTCACTAGGTGAGGCATTGGAAAAACAATGCAGTGCTTTAGCGACTGTGTATGCTAAAACAGAAGTGTAATTAAACATTTCAGTAATGCACTGTTCTCCATCACTAGGTGAGGCATTTGAAAAACAATGCAGTGCTTTAGCGACTATGTATGCTAAAACAGAAGTGTAATTAAACATTTCAGTAATGCACAGTTCTCCGTCACTAGGTGAGGCATTTGAAAAACAATGCAGTGCTTTAGCGACTATGTATGCTAAAACAGAAGTGTAATTAAACATTTCAGTAATGCACAGTTCTCCGTCACTAGCTGAGGCATTTGAAAAACAATGCAGTGCTTTAGTGACTATGTATGCTAAAACAGAAGTGTAATTAAACATTTCAGTAATGCACAGTTCTCTGTCACTAGGTGAGGCATTTGAAAAACAATGCAGTGCTTTAGCGACTATGTATGCTAAAATAGAAGTGTAATTAAAATTTCAGTAATGCACAGTTCTCCGTCACTAGGTGAGGCATTTGAAAAACAATGCAGTGCTTTAGCGACTATGTATGCTAAAACAGGAGTGTAATTAAACATTTCAGTAATGCACAGTTCTCCGTCACTAGGTGAGGCATTTGAAAAACAATGCAGTGCTTCAGCGACTATGTATGCTAAAGCAGAAGTGTAATTAAACATTTCAGTAATGCACAGTTCTCCGTCACTAGGTGAGGCATTTGAAAAACAATGCAGAACTTTAGCGACTATGTATGCTAAAACAGAAGTGTAATTAAACATTTCACTAATGCACAGTTCTCCATCACTAGGTGAGGCATTTGAAAAACAATGCAATGCTTTAATGACTATGTATGCTAAAACAGAAGTGTAATTAAACATTTCAGTAATGCAGAGTTCTCTGTCACTAGGTGAGGCATTTGAAAAACAATGCAATGCTTTAGCGACTATGTATGCTAAAACAGAAGTGTAATTAAACATTTCAGTAATGCACAGTTCTCCATCACTAGGTGAGGCATTTGGCCCTCCTGAAGAAAGCCCTCCCTGTTGTTCTCATGCTTTTCTGTCACAGTAAAAGAAAGTAGGTAGGACATAGTACTATAAACTGAAGAGAAAGGAAACAAGCAAATAGCAACGAAAAACCTACTAGTATGTACAGTGTGTTCTTTACATAATTAGTGCACTCTCCATATTCTCTGCCTCTCGCTGATGAAGCAGATCAGGCTCCATCACAGGTTGCTACAGCTATGACCATCCTGTCTAATAGAATGAGTGATGCCAGTGGCATCACTCAAGGCTCCAGCAAGCTGGGATAAGGAGGCCATGTTTATGTAAAGGTCTATCATAATGGACCTGTAAACAACTCCGGAAAGTACCCGAGGAGGAAAATCCTGGTCTCTCTTTTCCTGTCCCATAAATTCCTGATAAAACTTGCAGCTTAGAAGACCATCATTGCAAGACATGTCTAGTTGAGGACCAAAATGGTTGCCACTTGCTAGACAGTATATTATATTCATCATAGGGCAAGAGCGGTATTCTAATGAAAGTAAACCCAGCACAGTGGTACAATCTTAATAGGCTCCACTGAAAGTTTTAAAGAATAGCAGAATTCTGAATCTGCTTGCAACTGCTTTCTCAAGAAGATGGGTAATGCATTCATTAGTTTTATAGATAAGTCATTGATGTATATTTCATCTGCATTATGTTATCTTATCATTGCGTGTTTTTACCACATGCATTGTGTCTACCTGTACATATATGCATATGTTTACCAATGTTTTATTTATATATAACTAATTGTACACTGTTAACACTGCACATGTTCAAGTGTATACTCCTTCTTACCTGTATAATCTGTTTTCCTATGTCCTAGGTTCATAGGTTCATACTAGGCTAATGACCATCAGGATCTTTGCAAGCTTAGCCCTGTAACCCAACCCAGTTTTGTCCGAGAGTTCCTTGGATGCCTAAATGGTGGGATATGTTAGTAAAGAAGTAGCTAAGGATTATGTGGGAGAGGGCTATTTTAATTGGGGATTAATTTACTTAGTGTGGACCTCTGTCCTTCACAGACATGGGAGTAAGGCTGGGGGTGAAGTTGTGATTTCTTATCCAATGATTAAGGTTTCTTTTGAACAGTGTCAGGGATGAACTCTGCTTGATGTAGATGGGTAGCTTATTCCATAGCATGGGGATCCTTTGAGACACATATCACTCCCTTCAGCAGGTTCTATTTATGCCATAGACAAAGGTCAGGTCCTTCTGTCAGGTGTTTCCGGTGCTGTTTGTCTTTCTTTTTTTCACATAATTTTTATTGATTTTTCATAAATACAGATACAACAAAACTGTTAAACAATGGAAACAAATCTAACTATATACAGTTTCCATAAAAGATGCAACTTTGTCAATGCATTCACATTTTATCTAACTTTTTTTAAGTTTTAACCAAGCTAGTTTTTTGTGTCATTCTTGTAGTTTTTGAAGTTATAGTCATCGGTGCTCTTTTACATACTATTTTGGCCAATGATATAAATTCCACAAAAGATATAATTTTTTACTTTTCCAATTTGAGGTAATGGATTTTCTTGCTATTACAAGGAAGGACCAGAGGAGGTGCACTTAGCGTACCTGAAACATACACTGGGATCGGAGCATTAAATAATAACAGTGAGTCAGTGACTTCACATTTATCCGACCACAACACTTTAATAAAGGATTTAAATTCCAACCAAAGGGAATTACAGTTTTACATTTTATAAACATATGCGCCCAGTCTGCACATACCATTTCTTCACATCTCCAACATGCTGATGTCTCATTACCTGATATTAATGCCACTTTTTGGGAGTGAAAAAACTTTTATGAATAAATTTCCATGTGTAAATTTTACAAAAGTATGATGATGTAGTATTAATAACTGATTTAAGTATTATTGATTTCTCTTTTTCTGAAAATCTAGATTTATTGACTTTTTCTGCATAGTTCCATAGGGATTCATTTGGAGCTGGTAAATCCATTCACAGTGTCCTATATAACCTTGACACTGATAGCCCATAATCTATGCATAGTGTATTGATTTCACAAAAAGTGTTAGAATTTTGGGTTTAGGTGTGAATTTTGTTATTTGATTTATTTTAAATTCATTGACTATATACTTTCTAAAAGTGTATATGTTTAGCCAGTTGTTTTGATTTATGTTATATCTTGCTATAAGAAAGGTGGCCTCCTGCATATAATTGAGATCAAGAAATTGGAATCAGAAAACTAGTCCATTTCCTTTAATTTCTTCTATTTTTTTCATGTTATAAGAATCCAAGCATTTATGTGTTAATGTTGTAGGAAACATTATAAATAAAAGGTTTCTCATCTTATAATCTTTGAACATTAGCTGTTTGAAGTTCTTCACTATGTGGTTAACAAACGGAGAGAAATGTTCTTTTTACTTGCATTAAAGCAAATGTTTTTTATGACTAAGTAAACTTTTTCTACTTCAGAAAACATACCATTGTTTATTGTTTCCTCACAATTGTCTAGTAATATTGCTTTGTGTAGATTTTTTCAGTTAGAAGTATATTTATAATTTAACCCTTGACATATAATGTTAAAGATAATTGATTCAGTATATAGTTCTAGATACGGAAATGCTATTCCACCCTCTTCCCATCTTCTGTAATGCCATGCATGATTAATCCTTGGCTTTTTTGGAAACCATAGAAATTTAACTAATAGAGAGTTAAGCTGTTTCATTGTTTTTTTAGAAGGAAAAGCTAATATGGTTTGAATGACATACAGGATTTTAGATAGTATGATCATTTTAACTAATGATACCCTTTCCTCCACGGTAAATAACATTTTATTCCATTTGTTTAAGTGATCCTTGATGGCGTTCATTAACATTATGAAATTTATTTGCATAGTGTCTTTCCAACTTGCTTTAATGCTTATACCTAGATATTTAATTATAGTATTTGCCCAGTTAAAATTGCTTTATTTTTCCAGAATGAGTTTATTTTTTTGTTCAGTAAAATAGTTTCAGTTTTATTATGATTAACATTTAGGCCTGAAATTATTTCAAAGTTATGAGGAGATTCTATAGGATATCAATTAAAGTATCTATGTCCCCAGTTGTTAATAGGATATCATCAGCAAAGAGCTGGATTTTGGAGTTATAATTTGCATTGATAAGAAATCTGCTTATTTTGTCATTAGCTCTTATATAGTTAGCTAAGGGCTCCACTGATAAAGCAAATAATAAGGGTGATAGAGGGCACCCTTGCTTGGTGCCTTTCAATATATAAAGTGGTTCTGACAGAAAAGCTTCAATTTTAATGTATGATATATAAGTAGCGTATAATTTACTTAGCAATTTAAAAAAAAAAAATTCCAAGGAAAATGTATACATTTCTAATACTTTAAATAAACAGGGCCAACTTAAAGAATCAAGCAGTTTATCCATGTCCAAGCTGATGATTGTTAGTTCCTTCTTTTTTTTTTTTGTTTGCATAGTCTATTAATGTTAGTAGTCTAATTAAATTATCTTGGACTTTCCTGTGTGAAATAAACTCTGTTTGATCATCTTTTATTATTTTTGGCAAAAAATGGTTTAATCTATCTGCTAGAATTGATGTAAAAATCTTGTAATCCACATTCATAAGGGAAATAGGATGGTAAGATGTTATAAGATTAGGGTCCTTGTCATGTTTCAAAATAGGTGAAATCATAGCATATTTCCATGAAGAGAAAATACTATCATTCTTTTTGAATTAATCAAAAGCATCTATTAGAATATTTAGGTTCTCGTCCAGAAGTATCTTATATATTTCTCCTATTAGTCCGACAAGGCCTGGGACCTTATTATTTTTAATGTTTTGTATTGTTTCCTTAAGTTCCCTTAATAATATAGACTTTAAGATGTCTAAACTTTTTGCTCCTTTGTTAACCTCTTATCCATATGAAAGCAATATATACTCTGTTTGTTTTAAGGTATTTACATAAACTTCCCCTCTTTATGTTATTATTAAGGCCATTGATATTAAGCGAAACACATTTAAATATAGACATATTTGAAGACACATTCTTATATTATGTGTTCTGTTATAGACATAAGTTTAACTTTAAACATATCTAGTGTATAATCAGAACTATATACAATACCAAACATGGAATCTGGAATTCCTGGTTTAATGAACAAGTCATTGAAGCCACCTTCTACCATCCTATAATCAATAGCCATTGGTAGTCTAATGCTTCTGGCTATGTTTTATAAATAGTACAATATATTTTAAGATGTGACAACTCTTCTGACCCATGTAAGATTTATAAACAACCCTTTTAGGGTCTGATTAAACTGTAAGTTAACTACCTGAATCAACAACTATAAACATAAAATAAAGTTTCTGATAGCAATGTCACAAACCATTCTATTTCAAGTGAAAAATACCTCAAGACTGCTAAATAGTAAAACATTTGTTAGGAAAATAATGGAATAAACACAAAGATTGACACTTGTATTATAAGGGTTAACTTAATGTCATCTTTACATCAAACCCTTTATATTTTGTAATTGATAGTAAGACTTTAGAATATAATGTAAAAAAAGGATATAAGCTTCTAACTCTACTATTACTAACATTTAACACACATTTCAGAAGAAAACAATGAGAATGATATGGTAAAAAGTGAACTTTTTACTGAGAACATTATGTAAGAGTTATGAGAAACAATGAAGAGATACCACTAAAATTATGAATGTTGTCCTATCCTGTTATTTGCTCATTTATGGAACACTACATTTTTCCCCTATTATCATTAGCAGACCGAAGTTCCGCTGTGGCGACCCTTAACCGGGAAAAGCCAAAAGACACAACAACACGTTTCCCCTATTATAACTTCTTACTATTTATTGTAAAAAAAAAAAAAAAAATCCTGTGAGCTCTCTCAATCCTGAATGAGAAAGACTTCTGATTCAGTATTTTAGGCAATCAATCATTTAAAAACTGGACCATATTACTTCCTTCCATCTTTTCAGGTACCCCATATATTCTGACATTGTTCCTTCTTGATCTGGACTGTGGGTCATCAACTTTCTCAATTAAATGTTTATTCTGTTTTAGAAGGAAGTCAATCTGGGTGTCATTTTCCATCTGTTTCATTTACAGTTTCCTCTATGGCTGCTATTTGTTCTGAATGCTTGGTAAAAATTTCCTTCAGGTCTTTTATTTGTTTCTTACATTCCTTTTCTATGTTTTCCATAATCTTTTCTAAAGTATCCGTCTTCACTGAGAGGTCCTGGAAGCTGAAAATTAATGTGTGAAGTTCTTTTTTCATAGAACTGTCCTGAAGAGAGGCTTTTGTGTAACTCATAGTTTTGTCCAACTATACAGAGCTTTATAACTTCTGACAGGAAATGTCTTGATACAAATTCTTAAAGTTTAATTTCTTCTTTGTAAATAATCCACAGTATCAAGAAGTATACCTTGTGAAAAAAATTGACATTTTTAGGTTAGAACCTAAAAATCCTGTCATAAACAATCATTATAGACAGAGCATCAGAAAAGTGCTGCTAACACTTAGGAATCTTGGCTAATCCCTGCTGTTTGTCTTTCTGATGTCCAAGAGGTCCATCAGAGCTGAATCCAAGCATGCCTTAAATACTAGGCATAGATTGCCTCTCAGTAACTTGTAGGAGACTACGTACAGAGATAGGACTGTAAGACATTATGTGTATGACAGGGGATTTATACCCTGGATTCTTCTGGTGAGGAACCTTTGCGGGCATTCCAGCTGTTGCCAGTGCCTAGCTAGGTATATACCAAAGAGGACATTGTACTCCATGATGGGTCAGATAAAGGCTGAATAAGTGGTACTATTACTTCCTTGGACCTGGACTTTGCTTATGAGTTGGACAACATACAATGATTTTCTTAAGATCTTGGCTACATGCTGGTTGAACACCAGCTTTCTGTCTTTATCTATTCCTAGATCCTTGACTATCAGGTCAATTCTTTGGGGCGTTTTGTCAAAACACAAATACATGCGAGAGATGCAACTATACGGCCAAACTGGAGGCTGAGCTCTCTCAACATAGGACTGGTAAGACCAGACAGGAGGAGAAGGTAACCACACACACTATAGACCCAGTCTCACATAATACCATCACAACCTCAAATCATACACATAAACACACAAAGACATACTCGGAGGCTCTGATCAAAAATCTACCAAAACAGCAGAGGCCACCAAAGCAGACACCCAAACAACTACCACCTCAGAACACAACACCTGCAACACATAGACCACACAGTCAGAGTGTCAAGCAGTCACAGCCCATAAGGCCAAACACAATGCCAGACACACTAGTCATTGGTGACTCCATAGTCAGACACACTGATGTCCCGCTCACCAGACTGAGTAAGGAGAAGGTCACAGTAAGCTGCCTGTCGGGTGCTAGAATCCGCGACATAACGCATGCACTCAGGTCTCTCAACAGCAGGTACAAGTACGACTCAATCATTGTCCACGCTGGTGTAAACGACCTGAGACGTACCTCCTTGGACTACATGAAAAGAGACATAGAGGAGCTCTCTGATTATGTAGCCCAAGCAGGTATTACCCTGACCTTGAGCAGTATCCTACCTTCACCAAGAATGATGCCACAATACAGAGATAAGATGATCAGCTTTAACAATTGGCTTAAACTCTGGTGTCATACAAAGGGGATCCAATGTCTGTCTGCCTGGGATGACATGCTGGACAAGCCACACTGCTTCGCAAGGGACGGCTTGCACTTGTCACACCTGGGGTTCCGGATTTTGGCAAAGGCTCTTGCCACCCCCATAGTGCCTTTTTTAGGCAAGGCTCAAATTCTAAACCTACCACCCTAGAACAAAACAAAGAAAAAAAACTAAGGGTAATCCTGCTCAATGCCAGAAGTCTCAACCTCAAGATGCACACACTTGAGGCCCTTCTCAGTATGGAGAACATCGATGTCTGTGCTGTGACAGAAACCTGGTTCAAGGCTCCTGAGAGCACCCCAGCATTATCAGGTTTTACCTCATATCATGCGTTCCGGCCACAAAACCCGGACAATACCAAGAAAGGAGGAGGGGTATCCATATTCATCAAGGACACCCACACCTCAAGATTGGTGGCATCGCACGATACATCGGAAACCATCCAGGTGCAATTAACCATAGGCAAGACTGCTCTGCAAATTGTAGCATGTTACAGGCCACCCTCGCAAACTCAGGAACCTCATATGGCCTTCCTGAAAACACTGGAGGGGATAAATGTATCTCCGAACACCATCATACTAGGTGACTTCAACTACCCTAATATAGACTGGGAACACTACTCAAGCCCAAACACTCTAGCCCAAAAGTTCCTGGAATTCATAAACTCAAATGCCATGGAACAACTAGTCACCATCCCCACAAGAGGAGAGAACATACTTGATCTCATCATCATGAACATGGGAGCACAATGTTCAACGCCAGAAGTATATCCCTCACTGGTGAGATCTGATCACAAACTAATCTCGCTGGAGGTCCTCATCCCGCCCCCACCCGAAATGAAAAAGACCACAGTAAAGAACTTCTCGAAAGCCGACTTCACACTTCTAAAGACTAGTGTGGTCTCCTTTAAGGCCCCTGAGCCGGCGGTTAACATTACTCAAACCACTGAATCACTTACAAATGCCTTTTACCAGCACCTGCAGGGCTGCATGGATCAGGCAATCCCAAGCAAAACAAAGACTCTTGTACCAAAGGCAAGCGTCCAGTCTGGTGGACCCCAGCCATAAACAAACTCTACAACAAAAGGAGAAAGCTACTACAAGATAGAGCAAAATCCTTAAAAGGTAAGACACCGCTGATCACTATAAGTAAAAGCTAAGAGCTCTCATAAAATCATCCAAAGCTAATTTTGAGAAAAAAATAGCTAAGGACCCTAAAGACAACCATAAGGCATTCTTTAGCTATGTCAGAAACCTAGGAGGAAACTCCCAGATATGCTCAGAATTAGTTCAAAATGATGTGAAGATTACTGATCCTACAGACATTGCCAACATACTGGCTGACAGGTTCAGTGCAAACTTCTCCCCTCCCCTAAAGGAGAGATATCTATACCAAATGATTGTAGCCCCCAAACATCTCTAATGCTCAGGTGAGAACTGCTCTCTCCAAGGCAAAGAACACAGCATCCATGGGACCTGATGGTGTCCCTGGCTGTGTGCTCCATGAACTCAACGAGGAATTAAACCCACAGTTAGGACAGCTGTTTAATCTTAGTCTCACCTCCGGATACTGCACTCCAGGAGTGGCGACAGCGACTGTGGTCCCACTCCACAAAGGCGGTGCCTCCACCGACCCTGAAATTACCGTCCCATTAGCTTGACAAGCCTTATCTGCAAAGCCATGGAGAGGATCATAATGGATCTCATAAATAAAGACATAGGAATTTGCAGACTTTGATCCAACCCAGTTTGGCTTTGTCAAAGGCAGATCATGCCTTTTAAACTTGGTTGACTTTTTCAAACAGTCACCAAGGCCATTGACGAGGAAAGGCAGTCCATACAGCCTACCTAGACCTGGCAAGGCTTTCGTACAATACCCCACTCGGGTATCATTGAAAAACTCATCAACTTAAATGTAAACCCATACAATTAACCCAGTCTCACATAATACCATCACAACCTCAAATCATACACATAAACACACAAAGACATACTCGGAGGCTCTGATCAAAAATCTACCAAAACAGCAGAGGCCACCAAAGCAGACACCCAAACAACTACCACCTCAGAACACAACACCTGCAACACATAGACCACACAGTCAGAGTGTCAAGCAGTCACAGCCCATAAGGCCAAACACAATGCCAGACACACTAGTCATTGGTGACTCCATAGTCAGACACACTGATGTCCCGCTCACCAGACTGAGTAAGGAGAAGGTCACAGTAAGCTGCCTGTCGGGTGCTAGAATCCGCGACATAACGCATGCACTCAGGTCTCTCAACAGCAGGTACAAGTACGACTCAATCATTGTCCACGCTGGTGTAAACGACCTGAGATGTACCTCCTTGGACTACATGAAAAGAGACATAGAGGAGCTCTCTGATTATGTAGCCCAAGCAGGTATTACCCTGACCTTGAGCAGTATCCTACCTTCACCAAGAATGATGCCACAATACAGAGATAAGATGATCAGCTTTAACAATTGGCTTAAACTCTGGTGTCATACAAAGGGGATCCAATGTCTGTCTGCCTGGGATGACATGCTGGACAAGCCACACTGCTTCGCAAGGGACGGCTTGCACTTGTCACCCCTGGGATTCCGGATTTTGGCAAAGGCTCTTGCCACCCCCATAGTGCCTTTTTTAGGCAAGGCTCAAATTCTAAACCTACCACCCTAGAACAAAACAAAGAAAAAAAACTAAGGGTAATCCTGCTCAATGCCAGAAGTCTCAACCTCAAGATGCACACACTCGAAGCCCTTCTCAGTATGGAGAACATCGATGTCTGTGCTGTGACAGAAACCTGGTTCATGGCTCCTGAGAGCACCCCAGCACTATCAGGTTTTACCTCATATCATGCGTTCCGGCCACAAAACCCGGACAATACCAAGAAAGGAGGAGGGGTATCCATATTCATCAAGGACACCCACACCTCAAGATTGGTGGCATCGCACGATACATCGGAAACCATCCAGGTGCAATTAACCATAGGCAAGACTGCTCTGCAAATTGTAGCATGTTACAGGCCACCCTCGCAAACTCAGGAACCTCATATGGCCTTCCTGAAAACACTGGAGGATAAATGTATCTCCGAACACCATCATACTAGGTGACTTCAACTACCCTAATATAGACTGGGAACACTACTCAAGCCCAAACACTCTAGCCCAAAAGTTCCTGGAATTCATAAACTCAAATGCCATGGAACAACTAGTCACCATCCCCACAAGAGGAGAGAACATACTTGATCTCATCATCATGAACATGGGAGCACAATGTTCAACGCCAGAAGTATATCCCTCACTGGTGAGATCTGATCACAAACTAATCTCGCTGGAGGTCCTCCTCCCGCCCCCACCCGAAATGAAAAAGACCACAGTAAAGAACTTCTCGAAAGCCGACTTCACACTTCTAAAGACTAGTGTGGTCTCCTTTAAGGCCCCTGAGCCGGCGGTTAACATTACTCAAACCACTGAATCACTTACAAATGCCTTTTACCAGCACCTGCAGGGCTGCATGGATCAGGCAACCCCAAGCAAAACAAAGACTCTTTGTACCAAAGGCAAGCGTCCAGTCTGGTGGACCCCAGCCATAAACAAACTCTACAACAAAAGGAGAAAGCTACTACAAGATAGAGCAAAATCCTTAAAAGGTAAGACACCGCTGATCACTATAAGTAAAAAGCTAAGAGCTCTCATAAAATCATCCAAAGCTAATTTTGAGAAAAAAATAGCTAAGGACTCTAAAGACAACCATAAGGCATTCTTTAGCTATGTCAGAAACCTAGGAGGAAACTCCCAGATATGCTCAGAATTAGTTCAAAATGATGTGAAGATTACTGATCCTACAGACATTGCCAACATACTGGCTGACAGGTTCAGTGCAAACTTCTCCCCGCCTAAAGGAGAGATATCTATACCAAATGATTGTAGCCCCCCAAACATCTCTAATGCTCAGGTGAGAACTGCTCTCTCCAAGGCAAAGAACACAGCATCCATGGGACCTGATGGTGTCCCTGGCTGTGTGCTCCATGAACTCAACGAGGAATTAAACCCACAGTTAGGACAGCTGTTTAATCTTAGTCTCACCTCCGGATACGCACCCAGGAGTGGCGCACAGCGACTGTGGTCCCACTCCACAAAGGCGGTGCCTCCACCGACCCTGGAAATTACCGTCCCATTAGCTTGACAAGCCTTATCTGCAAAGCCATGGAGAGGATCATAATGGATCTCATAAATAAAGACATAGGGAATTTGCAGACTTTGGATCCAACCCAGTTTGGCTTTGTCAAAGGCAGATCATGCCTTTTAAACTTGGTTGACTTTTTCGAAACAGTCACCAAGGCCATTGACGAGAGAAAGGCAGTCCATACAGCCTACCTAGACCTGGCGAAGGCTTTCGATACAATACCCCACTCGGGTATCATTGAAAAACTCATCAACTTAAATGTAAACCCATACATTACAAGATGGGTTGCAAACTGGCTGAGTGACAGAACCCACAGGGTCAGAGTTGCTGGCTCCATGTCAGACTCAAAGCCTGTCACAAGTGGTGTCCCACAGGGCTCAGTCCTGGGCCCACTCTTGTTTGTCATCTACTTTTCTGAAGTACAAGCAAACACAGGAGGGTTATGGCTGACAAAGTTTGCAGATGACTGCAAACTGGGCGCCGTAGTTGAAAACACATCCGACACAGATATCCTTCAGAAGGGTCTCACAGAAACGGATAACTGGTGCCAAAGCCATGGCCTCAAGTTAAATGCCAAGAAATGCATAGTCATACCCTTCGGGAAAAATAAGGTTACCCCTAGCTACCATATAGGTGGCAATCCCCTGAACACAGAAGAAGTTATTAGGGACCTGGGAACCCAGGTTGACAGTAGCCTTTCATTCGACACTCATATTGCTAAAGTAGTTAGGAAGACCTTCTACATTGCCCACCTTATCATGAAGGGATTCACATCTAGATCAAGGGAAGTCATAGTCTCCCTATACTCATCACTCATCAAACCAATGATCAAGTACAATGCCCCATTCGGAATGTATCTGACCCGACACTTGGAGCAGCTGGAGAGGCCACGAAAGTTCCTCAGCAAAAGGATAAAGGGTCTCAAAAAGCTGTGTTATGCTGCCCGACTGAAAGAACTCCAGTTATATTCAGTTGCATCGCTTGCTCAGAGCTGACCTATGCCTGACATACAAGGCCATGTCAAACCCAGATTTGATGAACATGCTTCATCTCAAAAAATCTAGATCCCTCAGAGCCACAAGGGCGGGAGACTTAAACTCCACACGGTTATTAATAGGACGTGCTGGAGGGATAGATTCATCACCCAAAGACTCCCTATGCTGTGGAACAAAATCCCGGTTTATGTGAGGCAGAGCACCTCGCTGGCCTTGTTCAAGAGGAATCTTGACCAATGGATGGGAGATCGCAGATACACCCCAGGGGTTACCTCAGTGTCACTGCTCGACAGAGGCACAGCTAAATAATGGGCATAGTTTCTCCAAACTAAAGGGGTGGCGTAAGCCAAAAAACTATGGGCTAGGCTTATAAATGCCCTCGGGCAGATAGCCTAGTATGAACCTATGAACCTATGAACCTATAAGTAAGTAGCTTGGCTGGACCCTTTCCTAAAGGGCATTATAATGCAATCTTTTGCATTAAGTTTTAATCTGTGGCTTTGCACTAGTTATTTGTTTATGTTAGACCCAATTGTAGGATGCTGGAGGTATGGGGGAATCTCTGATAGCTCCCAAATTTATAGTTATTTGTGAACCTGATGAGCCAGAGGCCTTTGACATTAGCCTTGACTTCTGAGAAGTAAATGCTAAGTAGATTTACAACTGGGTCTGCTTTCAGAACCCATCATTGTTACAATCTTGAACAACTAGGATGGCTAGAGTTGCCAAATCTACTATTTAATCAATTAACAGTTGCCCACAAGATCCTGTAACAACCTGCTAACACACCAATACTTAAAAACCTTATCACCCCCTATAATAACCTTAAGACTCTACACTCATCAAATAAACTACTTGTACAAATAGGTAAAACTAACAATATGGCTGGTGACTCTTTGTTCTCTAATACTGTGGGTAAAACCTGGAACTCCCTCCCCAGTGACCTAACCTCCCTTTCCTCAATAAAACTATTTAAAAGCAAACTGAATCCATACCTTAAATCACACTGGTTATGCCCTTGTGCTAACCCTGACTATCTACCTCACTTATCTCTGGGTACTAATCACCATATCTGCATAAGCTAGTTACTTTTCTGTTAACTATAAAGGGAGTGTGCTTTTATATTTAAACTAATGTTATTAAGAGATATCTTCGTATGGCTATCCATATCTGATATGTACTATGATTCTGTAAGCAGAAATACAAGGAAATGTAAAGAATGGCAGGCATCTGTAATGATACCTGCATTTGTAAAATGTCACGTAATATAAATAATACTGTGTTTTGTGGAGCTTTTCTCCCCAGGCCTCTACTGAAAATGGACATATATCCAGTTGGACTAGCCAGGTCAACAAATGTAAAATAAATAAATAATAAATAAGTCCCTTGGTGGAGGTGGTGTCACCAATCCTGACTTCTCAAGTCCTGTTTCTGAGCCAGGTGGCAATTAAATGAGTTATGTAGGGATTTATACCTAGTTCTGAGAGTTTGTCAACAGTACACGAAGTATTGCATTGAATGCCTTAGTCAGGCCAAGATAGGCAGTTTGCATCATTTTTCCCTCATCCATAACTATAGTGACCCTCTCAAAGAAGTCTACCAGGTTAAGTAGGCAACACATCCCCCTAACAAAGCCATACTGGGATGCTGTGTCTCAGAGTTAAAAGCAGTGTACATTTCCCAGTCTATAGAGGAATAGTTTAAATCTTCATTAAATAAGGTATTTGATTTGGATGGTGATTGCCTTAACTAGTCTAGGTAAGAGCTGTGAGCTTCATCATAGAGAGCAACCTGTAACTGGCCAGTACATGGTAGAGAACCTTGTCTATGAGCACTTGGACATGGATGAACTCCAGTGCATCTTCAAGTTTAACCAACCTAAGTTTGGATTTGCTGCAAATGTGGATTGAGACACCTCCACCTTTAGCCCATCTCTGTGATGTTGTCAGTCTAAATATGTGGAAGGCACTGTAGCCTTCCACTACCAGAGTACTTTCTGTGGCTTTCAACTAAATCTCATTAACAGCATAGATGTCGACATTCTTCAGAGTGAGGAGAGCTTGTAGGGTGCGGAGTTTCTTGTTTAGGCTCCTAGCATTAAGCAGTGCAGTAGCACCTTAAGGTTGCTATGAGTTTTTTTTTTTTTTTTACTGTGTTGGTAGTTTTGTCATTTTGACATTGCCTGATAGGAGTATTAGATTTTTGCATTGCTTTGACACTTGTGCTTCATATTTTGTGAAATTGTAGACAAGTTTTCTTTAGGCATTTTTGTTATTTGTGCTTAGAAATGCCTAAATAGAGTAGTGTGTAATTCTCGAAACAGAATGTTAATATACCATATTATTAGGATGTCAGAATTGATGAAAGGGACATGCAAAACCATATTTATGTGCAATATATGGAATGTCATACAAAGCTCTTTTGCTTTAATGGCACAACACCTGATCTGACAAAATTACAAAAATGCTTTGTTTGCAGATAAAAGAATAATTAATTAGACAAAACATCTGTGGAGTCTGAATCAGCTACTGGAAAGGGGCAACGATTAAAGACTAAAATATTTGAAGCACATAAGAGTTTTGATTAATTGATGCAATATTCCTTAAGTCAAATGCATCCATTTTTTTGCCTTTGTAGCTGAATATTGCTATTTATTTTGCGAGTCACTCCTTGGAATCATGGAAACAGTTGAATTTATTGAATTCTTATTGCTGAATAGTCATCATATTGAATATCTGTCAATTAATGTAGAAACTCCAAGCTTAATAATTAGTATGAAAAGTAAACCAATTAATTCTAACTGCAAACGTCAGCAGGGCAGAGGAAAATATACTCTTTATTTATTGTTTTAGAGTACTATGCATGCAAAGCCCTAAATGTCTGCATTCATATTTGAAGCTGCAATTTCAGTTGTTGACAGAAATATTTCTCATATTAAAACTGAATGTATTCTTTCTGAAGTTCATAAGAAGGCATAGTTGCTCATATATATTGGTAATTGCAAAGGTTGTCATCAGGTGGGCTGCAAAATCCTTAACTCGAGTAAAGGTTTGAGGTACAAGGCCAAAGAAATATGTCGTTTGGTCTCTTAACTTAGTACATCTTTCATGCTGTCTGTAGTCAGTAATTCAACAACTTTTAGGTGATCAGACTCAGAAATGTCTTCAGCTTCGACCTTAAGTAGATTCTGGAAAAGGCAGGTTTTCATTGACAAGAGATGAAAGCTCTTGTTTCCTGAAACAAATCCACCAATGAGCAACTCAGTAACCTCCAAAAATATGTTGGCCATACCTCCTCTGCGGGTTCTGTATAACCATACTGCAGAAAGATAGATGCACCATTTTTTTTGTTGTTGTTGTTTTTCTAGCTTCACTTCAAAAGCCGCAATAGAAGAAATCCATTAGGCAGCAACTGTCCTTTCATGAAAATTAAATGCTGACTATGCCATAAAGGCAAGTTCCAAAATATAGGAATATAATTATCTACATATAGGAAAGATCTAGCACTATATATGTAGTATGTTTTATTCTTGCTTTGGAAAGCCTAGAGGCTCATATTAGCTAAGGTCCAGGAAATATATCTATTTAAAATATAGCTCTCCTGTTATATGCCATTGGGTGTGGATATATACATAGCAGAAGTGGTTATCCATGGAAAGGGAGAAATGTGATGCTTAGACACAATAAACACATTATGTGATGCTTCTAACCAATACACTCCTCAGTTTTGTATCACTACAGCTGCTGTGTAAAGAAAATTAGTGTAAGCCTTAGGCTAGCTACACCAAGCATGTTACTGCCTTTAACTAACTTAAGTGCTAAGCAGGTCTTCTCAATATGCAAATTCCCTGTGATACTATTCTCCTGTGCTAACCATAAATGAGTGCAAGTAATTGTCACATTTTAGCATATTTTCCTAAACATGGACACTACCATTAATCCTTGACTTTGTTTTTCTGGACCACTGCTGCTATTTTAGGCTTTAATTAACACGATCACACTGAACATTTAAAGCAGCAGAGAAGTGATGTATATTGCAGTGGGTTTTGTTACCGGCATTATTGCTTAGTATATGCTAATTCCTTGGGCTTTTTTCTTCCAGCACTTGCTATTCTCATTGGATCTTGTGCCTGGTGCCATTATTATTTTTGATGGGTATAGTACTGCTAGGCTCGTAGCTCTTCTTGTACATCTACCCCAGTTTTCATTGAATCGAAGCAGCATTAGTCACAATGTCGGATTTTTCTTACAAGGCAATGTACAAAGTCTGCGTCCATTATGCTTTCCTTCACTCTTGTGTTGTTATGTGTTGTAGCGTGAAGCCCGGTTGGAATGTTACATATTATCAAGTATGAAATATGTGTAGCAGAAGCATTATCTCACTAGAAGGGACTACTACAGTATTCAGTTACACTGAACATCTACATAAAGTGTTCTTTTAAGTAAGATGCTCAATATTTATAAAGTAACAGTTGTTGTCTGTGTGGAGTTATTGTAATCTTTAGTACAGTTGTTAAAATGCATGGAGAGGCAGCCATCCTGTTGTGGCACTCTGTTTGTTCTTTAAAGTCTCTCATCATTGCTGCAAGTCAATACCTTTTAAATTCTTGTGCAAAGTCAAAAAGGAGGGATAAACAGCTCATAGGGGAGACTTTTTTCACTTTTTATTTCCCTGTTTTCTGTTATACGCACTATACATATTTAGTTAGTTGTAACTCCCTGATATCTATCACTGTAATGCTCCCAAGAGGAAGTGTATCCTAAAATTAATAAGGGTTGCTTTCCTGCAGTACAATTGTTCAGCCATGCAAAAGTATCCATCAAAATAGTTTGCTGTTGAACTACAACAGAGTATTAACTGCTGACCTGTTCAGCCTTCCCAGTCAATGTTTCCAGCAAGAACAATGGGAAGGGGAAATCCCTGCACCTCACGGATTAGACTGCCTCTGTCAAGCTCATTATGCCACCCCTGTATTTGGTCATTCAGTTGTCTTCCTCTGATTTTCCTTGCATGTACTTTAACAGATAAAGCACAGCTGGGCTGTTACATACAACAACGTGTGTTAATATACATGTCAGAAGTGTCTAGCCAAGGGAAGGAACAGACCAGTGTTCGGATACTCTGAACACTTACAAGTCATTAATTATTTATTTAAGTATTTTTTTTTTATAATAGTTGCCATGTAGAGTTATTTTGACCCTTGGTCTTGCTTCATGTATGTAGCAGAAGAGACCCTCCCAACCTCTTATTAAAGAAGTCTTTTAGGGCTTTACACTTTGAAGTCAAGTGCTACTCCTACAAGATTATCCATGTTAAATACAAATGCAAGATTGTAAAGGAGAAATAAACAACACATATTAACAGAAACTGTATTTCATTAATATTTTATTAGTTTCCATTTCCCCTTTTTACTGATTCACTGTTCAGATTTACTTACAACTCCCAAATGTCTCTGCTCCAGCACTAACAATGGGAATCCTTATCCTGCAACCAGCAAGCAGTGCTTTCCTGAAAATCAGTTATTCAGACATACAAACTGTTCCGACATACAAACTTGCTGTTTAGTAGATCAAGATACTTTATGCTGACATGCTCATACTGTTATTTTCTTCTTTTGTCCCTAGCTAGCAGCTGGTGGAGGTTATCAACCCCATAGTCGGTATGCTAGATTTTGGACTTCCTTCATGACACCTTTCCATGCTGTTCATTCCATGTCAATGTTTCTGGCTTCCTGTAGGTTGAGTCTCCGGCTTCTCAAGTCCTCTTCAACATGTTTAGCCCATGTCATCTTTGGTGCAGATTTGTGTACTCTCCAGTTTGTGGGGTGTTCTCTCCATAATTGTCTGGAAGGAAAGCATCGGGTTGCTTTTCAGCACACATGTTGAAACCAGCACAGCCTCCTGTTCTGGATTTGTTCACTGATGACTGGTGCTGATCACATCTGGTCCAGATACTTCCATTTACAATGCAGTCATGAAACAAGATTCCCAAGATTTGGTGCAGGCATCACATTGGGAAAACCTCAAGCTTGTTCAGGATGAGGAGGATCAATATTTCTGATCCGAAAAGGAGAATTGGCAAGATCAGTGCCTGGAAAACGTGAATCTTGTTGGTGATAGAGATGTTTGTCCTCTTCCATAGACATCACTTGACTGAGGCAAATGCTGCAGTGGCTTGTCCATTTCTGCTATGGACTTCAGCTCTTGATGCCACCTTTTTCTCCTGGACCAGTGAAGCCAAATACTTGAATTCTTGTATTTGTTCAGTCTGAACTCCATTGAGGTAGACAGTGTGCTGTAAACCATCAGTTGCCATCACTTTGAGTTTGTTTGTATTTATCTGTAGGCCATACAATTGGGTGACATCATAGAAGATATTTGTAGCCTCAGCATCACTGTATGCAAAAATGGCACTGTTATCAGTGAACATCAGGTCAGCAACAGAATGGGCTTTATTGTTCTGGACTCTGCTCCTATCCTCAAATACTCTCCTCATGATAGCATCCACAAATCTCTTGAACAGCAGTGAACAGACCACATCCTCTTAATGTACATGGATAGTAAGCTCTTCAGATAGTTCATTTAGAATGCACACCTGGCTGGAAGAACCATTGCATGACATTTAAAGGACTCTGATCATTTTCTTCTACATGTATTCCCTCTCCAATGTCTTCTACAAGGGAGGTCAGTGGATACAGTCAAATCTGGGCATGAAATTGATAAACACAATAACTGTGCATTATCCACACCAGATTCTTTCCTCCAATAGTGATAAATGGTACAGATTTGATCACAGCATCCTCTGTTTGGTCTGAATCCAACCTGTTCTTCCCTGCTTTTTTGCTCGTGTTGTTTCTGCAACCTGGATTGTATGATCTTCATAAAGACTTTGCCGATGATGGGAGCAGGTTGATTCTGTATTAGTGCTTGCATTCCCTTTTGTCCCTGTTCTTGTGGATGGGTACAATGATAGCCTTCTTCCATGTGGATGATATCCGTTATGTAACCCTGAATATTAGAGATATAAAGCAGCTTAGCTTACTTGAGGGTAACTTTAAGTGAGACAGTGTGATACATCATTAAATGAAAATTGGTCTGTATTACTAACAGATCCAGAATTAATAAAAGCTCTTTGATAGTGCCAGAATTTTTCTTATGAGAAGATGTTAAATATTGGAGGAAACTGTGTTTCAAAACTGCCCATCTAGTTTATTTGCTTTTAGACTGGGTACTTACACTTGTTTGTGATATAGTGCTTACAATATGCAAAATGGAACTTAATTTGTATTTAAGAAGGAGCATGTACAAGTGCATTTATTTGTCATTTGTTTTGTGATTGCCGCGATGGAAAGTTGTACGTTGGATAGACCATGCATGGAAACTGCGTCTCTTAGCTGTGTATACTAGTGAATTTCATGGAGAGAATGTCTCTACTTATAAATTTTATATTTTGGAATCTATAATGCAAAAGAGATGTGTAGATATAGACTTCACTTTCAGCAATATAGAATCTGGTAGCATTTTTAAATTGAAGAATTTGTATCCTCTAGGTCTTACCATAGCAAGCAATGGGTAACATGTAATACATTTGCCTATATGCAATTCATTAATTCACATATTTATGGAATGTTTTACATTTATTATATGAAAGTGCTGCTTAACTGTAGTTTTCTGTCTTTTTTATTAGTTGTAGGTCATAATCTTTAGTATTAAAAGCATTTATTGAAGGACACACATTTTTTTAATTTCTTGAGAAGGTCCAACTTATGTTGCCAGGTGTTTAATTGCATGTTAAATATTGGGGAAATGCAATTTGTTGTGCTGTAGATACATTTTCTTGACTTTTTATATGCACCCAGCAATTTCTGGACAATATTTTATTGGAACAAAGAAGATCTTTCCTAAAGTATTATCAGGCAAAATGCTAAACAAGCAAATAATAGATAGGGTAAACCAAAGTATTTCTACTTCACTGACATTCACTGTTAATAGAAAGTAAGCCATTTTCTAATTCATAGCCATTGAAAAATCTCAGGTGAAATAAATATTTGGGAAATAGTCACCTGGTATATCCCTATTACTACATCCTACATCCTGGATCCTAAAATTCTAAAACTGGGTAGCCAAATCCTTTCCAGTCCATTACTTAACATGTGAAACCATCCCCCAAAGCATTAAAGACTACTCTTCTCCATTAACTCTGCCCATGTCCAGTCCCCAAACCTGCACACTACCTGAGGAAAATCCCTCTTCGTACCAATATCACTATTCAGATGAACATAAAGCTCACTTACTGATTTTATTAGGGCTTTTTGTTCATAGTTCAGGAAAGGAGAGATTTTGTTCTTCTTTTTAGATTAGTGAATGTTCAGCAAAGTTAGTGTTCAGTGAGTGTTGTATGCAACCTGCAGCAATCGATGAAAGTGTGTTGATCATTTTGCAGGCCAGCACTTTTAGCTTTGTGTGTATGTTTTATACACACACACACACACACACACACACACACACACACACACACACACACACACACACACACACACACACACACACACACACACACACACACACACACATATATATATATATATTTTTTTTTTTTTTATCTGCATGTCATGACATCAGTGAGACAGCCATATGTCTCATTTTGCTTTTATTTGGGTCTATATTATGATATCGCAAGCTCAGAAGAGCAAATGAAACATAATCGACCCCATGTAAGTGAAAGCTTATAATGTTGAAACTTCAGAACAGTGATTTTTTTTCCAAGGGAAAAAAATCGCTGTTCTGAAATAAAAAAAAAGCTGTAAAACATTACATAATGTGGGGGGCTACACTCCCCACACCCCCTACTTAAATATACCAACTCCGAGATCACACTACAGTTCCAAAAAGGCAAAGTAGCAAAAGCAGCCAAACAAATTCTTTCCCAGGAAAAGAATTAGCTGAAAAGCCACTTCACTATTTTGCCTTTTCGCGCTTTTCAGTTTGACAAAGGCGCATTCGACAACCTGCGTCTGCGACAGTGTAATAGGGAGCTTTTTATTCATAATGCTGCTTCATATTATACTTTTAAAGCCAAAAACTAAATCTTGGAAAAAAAAGCCAAATTAAATTAATTTGTTTTTGACTGATACAGTAGGCCATTCCCAATATTTCATTAAAATATGTACCTTCATTGGAATTTTTTTCTTGTATAAAGCTGTCATTATCACTTACATGACTTTCTCTGATATGACCATTTAAAGTCAAAACTTATTATGATAAAAACAAACATTTCAATATACATTTGAGTCTAATTGAGCATAGTAACACTGTTTATTGTATGATGTTACGGACTGGAAGTCAAAACTATGTATGATAAATACGTCAGCACATTTTGAATACAGATGAATCCTAACACAACTACTTTTACTATGTAATATTTTGAAGTAACAACTAATATGATAAAGACAAATGCATAAGCAAACTTTTTTCCTTAGTGACCTTTGCCTCCATGCTTGGCAACCATCGAGCCTCGCCTTACTCAGATGGTTCCTATTCATTTCTCCACTTCATGAGTTTCACCAAGAGCTGAAGTAACAGATGTTTGTGGGCATCATTCAGGCAGTCCAGAAGGTGTTTTGTGATCTCAACAGCATCCAAACAATCAGAGCATTGGAACAATCTAACCCCACCCCTGAGTAGGGGGACTCTTGCAAAATGTATCACCACAGTGCCCTTGTCTTGAATATTGTGACTTATATCCACTTGTCATGAGGGCTTCCACCTTCTGGAAGCTTGATGATCATAACACCTAGCCCTCGGCTGCCCCTTTACATTCCTTCCCCTCATCCTAGGGACAGAGGTAGTATATATATTTGGCTCCTTCTCTTCCTTCTTCCATCCTAATGGCTAGTGATAACAAATGTTTAAGCCACTAGCCAAACTGAAGTTAATATTCCCTAGTCAAGCCTTTGACACACTGTATGTCAATGATGCTGACTTACCACAGCAAACCTTTCAGTTTATTTGAAGACATTAGTACCTATTTTCACATGTAAGATTTTGTGAGTCCTACCTTAATGTGTTAAAGACAAATGCTTCACTTGAATATTAGTGTAGGTCTACTACATTCAGGAATTAAATTAACTTCTGGATAAAAGAATTGTTTTGATAGTGCCTTTTTTCATTAGTCCAATTCAGCAATGCAAGATGGTCTCCCTACAGTAAGAAAATAACTGGCTCTAAAACTCTATTATATAACATAAGTATTCTGATAACATTTGTTTTTACTTTTTAATTGAAATTACAGCATAAAGTGCATTATTCTATTTACTTGCCTTATTGGCACTGACTTTTTTGCAGTAGTCAATCAGTCACAATATACTGTTCCTCAGACAGGTGTTTGACTACACCACATTAAGGGAAATGTCCATTTCTTCAAACTAAAAAAATAAAAAGTCCTGTCCTGTGAGCTATGTGCATGAAAACTACAATTTATTATATGAGATTTCATCTGTGGTTGGACTGAAACAGGAAATAATGGTGTTTCTAGAAAATAAGGTCCTTGGATAGAGTTAATAAAGATAAAAGTCCATTTGAGGCTTGGCATTTCTATTTCAATTTCGGGTGGCTTCAGTTTTTGCACATTGGGAAGGTTTATATTTATGCAGTAGCCTTATCTAAATGTAAGCATTTCCTAGTTACATGGCTGAATGAATGTTCTTGCTTAATAGTATCTCATGGGCCACAAAAGAAACAGTCACATACTTATCAGTATGGCATTAATTTCACTGTACATGTTTTGGCACGCACTTTCTTTTAGGGAAGCAAGGACAGAGTTCTAATTAGGGTTGGACAAAGGATGTGACTGCCCGAGCAGCACAAGCTCTTTGGTGGTCAGATCAGCAATTGATAGAGGGCCTGTGCATTCATTGCCAGACACTCCATTTGCCATTTTTATACGGGTTGTGGTATTACATCATCATTATTCAGTGTGACAGATTCAATACGAATATTAATTTAAAAAACAGCAGGTGATCTTGCACCTTCTTATCTGAATGTCAGTACTACAATCTGATATGTTCTGCTAGTTCAGCATGTTTCAGATTAAAATGTAGCCGTAGCAAGCTCCTTGCTACAGTTACAATTTTCAAAACATTTTGAGGGCAGCACCAGTTTCTGGAAATGCCCAGGATGCGATACGGCCTAAATATAGCTTTGAGTTTAGTTGTTTAGTTTAATAACATAGTTTTGTTAAGTATTTCTAGAGATTTTCTTTGTATGATATATATATATATATATATATATATATATAGAGAGAGAGAGAGAGAGAGAGAGAAATAGAGAGTATATACATATATACATTTTTTTTTTTTTTTTTTGCAATTTTAGTAACACTCAAACCTTTATGAGTGGTGCATGA
>NC_056742.1:226067513-226201248 GCF_019279795.1 Protopterus annectens
CACCTGACCCGCGCCCTAACCCTAACTCACTTAAACCGCCCCTAACCCTAACATAAAACCAACCGCACACTTACCTGAGCCCAACGCATGACCTAACACCACAGGGCTAACAATAGCAAAGCCACAATTATGTCAGCATGTCCATTTTGTGTTTTCAGGATTTTGAGTTTCAGGATTTTGGGTTTTTGGGATTTTTAATTTTCAGGCTTTAGTTTTCAGGATTTTGATTTTCAGGCTTATAGTGTTTCAGGCTTCTGATAGGGAACCATATATATATATATATATATATATATATATATATATATATATATATATATATATATATATATATATATATATATATATATATATATATATATATGGTTCCCTATCAGAAGCCTGAAACACTATAAGCCTGAAAATCAAAATACTGAAAACTATAGACTGAAAGTTCAAAATCCTGAAAGACCAAAACCCTGAAACTCAAAATCCTGAAAACACAAATAATGCTAGACACTTACCTGAACCCAACGCATGACCCAACACCACAGGGCTAACAATAGCAAAGCCACAATGACGTCAGTATGTCCATTTTGTGTTTTCAGGATTTTGAGTTTCAGGATTTTGGTCTTTCAGGATTTTGAACTTTCAGTCTATAGTTTTCAGGATTTTGATTTTCAGGCTTATAGTGTTTCAGGCTTCTGATAGGGAACCATATATATATATATATATATATATATATATATATATATATATATATATATATATATATATATATATATATTTGGGCTACTTGAAAACACTGACATACAGAGACCGGAAGATCGACAACTGAGATGACCGACAGTTTAAAAGCCCAATGCTGAGAACACCGACATGTTAAGTTAAGTGTGCGATAGTGACATACTTTAGGGTTAGGGGTGGGTTAAGTGAGTTAGGGTTAGGGTGCTGGTAAGGTAAGTGTGCGATAGTGACAAACTTTAGGGTTAGGGGCGGGTTACATGAGTTAGGGTTAGGGCGCGGGTTAGGTGAGTGTGCGATAGTGACGGACCTTAGGGTTAGGATTTGGGTTAAGGTTAGTGCATAGATAGTTGTGTATGCAAGGTTTAGTGTAGGTTTGTAAGGTTTTTGGTATGCTTGTGTTGTGTGTGCGTTTTTCGGAAAAGGTACTTGTTTTGTTTTGTTGATTGTTGGGATTGTCATTTGTCTGGCATGTGATGTTTCGTGCTTTTAAACTGTCTGTCATTTCAGTTGTCTATCTTCCGGTCTCGGTGTTCTCGTCTTCGGTGTTTTGGCATGTCAGTATTTTGAAGTAGACCTATATATATATATATATATATATATATATATATATATATATATATATATATATATATATATATGAATGAGTCTACCTGAGATGGTCGACAAGCTATTTGATCGACTTTCATTTGGTCGACAATTCATTTGGTCGACAGGCAGATTTGCCCCCTCCCCAATGTTGTGCGACCCTGGAGTTGATATATATAGTTAGGGGGGGTGGGGGCACAGCCCCCCACATTAAACTGCTTGTCGACCAAATGAATTGTCGACCAAATGAAAGTCGATCAAATGGCTTGTCGACCATGTGAAGTAGACACACATACATATATATATATATATATATATATATATATATATATATATATATATATATATATATATATTTTTTTTTTGTCAAGGAAGAAATCCAGTTTAACTATTTGCTTATTTTAAATTATTTCCTTGCAGTTTCTCAGGGACAGGCATATGATTGTTTGATTTACTGAGTGAGTGATTAATTTTCTGAACTTACCGTACACCAGAAGAGACATAGTGCTTTAGTGTGATGGATTTAGTTATGGATTTAGTTTATTTACTGCAAAAGCTCTCAGCTGAAGCTCTTTGTCAGAGAACATCTTTATATAAACTCCACTTAGTTTGCAGCTTACTGTTTGCTGGATTAAATGTCGTGACAGTGAAGATGGCCTACATCCCATTGTTTTCAAGCTGGGTGTTGAATTGCTTTCTTCATTTGGAATTAAGAAACATTTTCTAAAATTCTTTTGTGACCTGAATGGAGGTTTCAGATCAATGAATAACCTATTTATATTTTTGACTAAACTTATCAAGATGTTTATTTCAAAATTGTTCAGCTTGTGGATATTTGAGGAGATTTCCATATTGCTAGTGGTACTGTGAGCAGATAGAAAGTTGTTGTCTTTTGACTTTCCCGGTTAGGGGTCGCCACAGCAGAACTCTGGTCTGCTAATGATTGGCAGTAGATTTTCATGAACGCCGAGGTGTCAGCTCGACGTTCAACCTTCAATGAAGGCATGGCCATTTACACATGTCTTTCGAATGCCCACCCAACTGTGGGGAGGACATGCAGACTCCACATAGAAGGCACTCCCTGTGCTCCAGCTGGGAATCGAATTGGAGAACCTCTTGCTGTGAGGCAACAAAGCTACCGCTGCACCACGGCGGAAGCACAGATAGAAAGTAATAAACATTAATGTACAGTAATATGATGTTATATTTATGAGAACACTATATTTATGAATTGAAATAACAAGGGAGATGACAATGATAAGTAGAATATGTGATGAACCTAGAATAGTGTGTGTCAAATAAATCTGATACCATGAAATTTGCTTCAGCAGCTCTCAGATAACAACTTAATTCCCAGGTGCTAATATGATGAGAAAGTGCAGAAGGTCTTTGAGGATTATGAGTACTCAGATTACCTGTTCATGTAATACAGTTACAATTTCTATCATCTGCAAGTTGCCCATGTTAGAATGCAATAATTGTGTTAGTAATTTTCTAACAAATTTGTTCATGTTGGGAGGCAAGAATTTTGTTGTTATTACTTTGAGAAATGTAATACATTTGCCAAGATCTTGCTACAAAACTGTTGTTGAGAAAATAGCATTGTTATTTCCAACATGTAACTCCCTTTATGGTCCACACATTACCATTTATTTCATCACATATTTCAAAGTCTCCTTAATTTTGTCAGGAATGCCAAACCTTTTTCTGCAAGGAGTGAGATGAGGTTACATCAGGAGAAGAATATTTTGAAAAAAAATTGTTCATTAGCATGGACTATGAAATCTGTTTTGTTTAGAGCAGAAAGTCAATCATATTCAAAATAAGAAAGAAAGACTTATTCTGTGAAAAGAAAAGCAATACAAGATAGTGTAAAATCAGAAAGCCTATAAAACGTAGCTATTGAAGAATGAAGTATTTGAAAACGATATACAAGTGGAACAAGTTGTTAAATACAATACGTGCATTCTCTTATTAGTGTCAAAGGCAACACAGTAAAGCAGAGATTTCAGCTTATCTATATGGATAACCCCCATGAAGCTCAAGCAATGGGAAGGGAAGCTACTCAAAAGCAATTAATGAAACAGTGAGTTGCAGATGTATACAAAAGACTGAATGTGTGCATGAAGGATTTATAGCTGAAATGGTAAGTTGCTATGTTAATACTCAGGTCTATCATTTAATGTTCTCTGCCACATATTAGTTTTTCCTTTGTTCAATGAATTTGTGATATCATTTCTTTGGGCAAATAAAGTGACAAATGGTCAGGTGATATTGCATCCTTAAATATCATATAGTACGAGAGACTGAAATGACATAGACTCCATATGAGCTGAGGCATATATGTATGCAGTATATGAAGTCTATGAATATGATTTATTTACTTGTATTTGGTTTCTGGGGTAAAACACTGAGCTCCATAGAGATTTTTCAGCCACAACCGAGGAGCATAAAATTAAGGCACAGGGCAATGGTGAGACGCTTGACAATGTCGATATTCTATGTCCCATTCTCTCAAGTTTGGTGTTAAACTACTTTCTTAATTGATATTATTTAGTTAACATATAAGTAGTTTGTGCTTCATTAATATTAAGTATGCATATGAAAAGATTTGGTGGTGTGATAAATGATTCATTCGTCTGACTGAGTTTATATATGTCATAGCATTTATAGGATGTATGAAGTAGCTGAACGTTTGACTAATGCAGAGCCAACAGATTTTTATACTTTGATAGAATATGGCATTGTTTTTAATTATGAAAGAAAAATATTATTTGTTATACCATTATATGACTAGCTGAATACTTTGTCTTTTTGGGCAAAAATGTGTTAGTGACCATAATTTAATAGCAAGGTATTATTTATAGGGTCTATATTAGAAGACCAAAGACACATTATTTTGAGTGCATCTTGGTCTAACTTAAAAGGCTGAAAATGCAAAACAATGAAGTGGCTTTTAAGCAAATTCTTTCCCTGAGAAAGAATTTGCTTGGCCGCTTCAGTACTTTGCTGTTTTCAGCACTGTAGTGTGCTCTCGGAGCTGGTATATTTAAGTAGGGGGGTGTGGCAGGTGTAGTCCCCCACATTGGGGGTTGTGGGGGTGAACCCCCCCACTTAATGTAATGTTTGAAATTTTTTTTTATTTTTCTTTCTTTTGTTGGAACAGTGAGCTGTTCTGACACTTTGACATTGTAAGCTTTTGCTTACATAGGGTCGATTAATCACCGTTTACTATTTTAAGCATTCGGTGATCTAATATAGACCCTTCTTTATAGGTATGTAACAGTATTTACATTTGAGCTTTCATGCTCTTAAAATGTTGGCAGGAGCCTCTTTTCATATTTGATATCCACTGTCTTTTCTCCTATCATAGACTGTATCTCAAAACATCTTTTTCTCAACAAAATGTGCTCCTGTGAACTTCCAGATAAAACTAACTTGTCTGCAGTTGCCAGAGAAAACTTGCACATTTTCTCAGGTAATATATACAAATGAAAATGTGAGCAAGTCTTCTTGGGCAATCCTATATTATGTCAGATTCCTAGGGACTCTGTGCAGTGATTTTCTCAGTCACTTGGTCAAGCACAAATTAGCAGAGCATTCCTTTACAATATAATTATTTCTGTATTATGAGTCCCCGTAAGGACTTACCATTTTTTCACCCAATATGTTAATTAAGTTGCACCGATGTTGGAATTTGGGTCCACAATGTTATATGATGGAAAGTCACACTGAAATTTGTGATGGTGTCTTTACATCCTGCTCTGACCACCAAGCCTTCTTCCAACTATTCTCTGGCCAGTTTATTACTCTTCAGTTGACAGCCTTTTGGCCCATTTCCCGCTCTAGAGGAGACAGCCAAGCCTGTGTGACTTGATGGTGTTATCCAGGTGACGGAAGGGCTTTTGTTTAGATTCAAGTATACCCCACGTGTGTAGCATGCAAGTGCTTGGTAAACACTGTGCTATGAAGATGTGCATGCATACAATCACATGGCACTGCTCTACTTAAAAACACCTCCATCAGATTTCCCAGTTTCTACTGGGAATGTACCTTGTTGATCATACTTAGCTACAAACCCCATATTCTGTCCCCAAAGACAGGGATGCTAGATTGGCTCCAACAGGTAATATAGCCGCTTCTTGGACTGAGGTCAGCTGGACTGTAATCAGAACCTTATCCTTCTATGCCAATGGAGGTGGTTATATTAACTGGATTGTAATCAGGCCCTTATCCCACTATGCCAATGGAAGTAGTTATATCAACTGGATTGTAATCAGGCACTTATCCTTCTGTGCTAAAGGAAGTGGTTATATAGAAATTATTTCTCTAGTCTCATACTGCCATGCAACATCTTCCATTTTGTAGGTGGGTGTGTAATCTTACACTTTAAAGATCTAGTACTGAAATACACAGTTTTTTTGCTGATGGATTGCCTGATGACATGGTAGCAGGCATACAAATAGTCACAGTAACTATTATCTGAATGACTAAGATGCCATATATCAATTTTCTTGGCATACCTCTTGAAATCCATAAAAATGATTCTAATCATGTCTTCATATGAAACACATTGGTAATACTTTCTCCTTTACACATTCTCAAATACTAAGAACATACATATATGCATGAAAGTAGAGAAGCATTTTAGGCTCGGATATCAGAGTATTAATACTAAATTGTACATGTGATCAGTAAAGAGCTAGGTAAATAATTAACTGTATGAGTTCCTACTTATCCATTACTAAAACCTGCATCTGTGTCGTGTGGTAGCAATGTATATAACACTCAACCCCTCCTGAAATCAGGCCTACTATGTTTCCATTGTATATGACCTTTGTAATCTTTGTATATCATGGGTTCCTGAGAGCCTCTGCCATGATTACATAATATCAGTCGTTAGCACAGAATGCTAATGAATCACATTTTGTCTAAAACTGGCAGTTTTGGGAAGTGATCACAGATTCATTGTCTGTGTTGAGTTGTCATTACAATTTCTCTTCCTATCAATCTACAATGCTGAGGCTGGTCTGACATTTGGAAGAATGTTCTCTTTTACTACATTGATTTCTTTAGACTCTCACCTCTTGTTTTGTTAGATATTTCTGAAAATGGAATTGTTTTCATAGTTATGGATTATGCATCTGGTATATTGCTATATGCTAGAGTTGGAGCACAGGCTAAATTTTCTAATAGCAATAGGATGCAAAATGATCTTTTATGTGGTAATTCCACCTGTCTAGCAACAAAGTGAAATAAAACATGGGACAAGGACTTCACAAGACTCTGTATAAAAGAGTGTGAAGAATAGAGGTAGACCAAACACCACGAATATTTGTAAAAGCTTTAATTCTTTCTGAAAACCAAGAAAAGTAAGCGCTTTCGCGTGCCACCAAATGCACGCTTCATCAGACAAGTATAAAATCACAATGAATCATTCCTTTTTATATCTTAACCAGCAGCTCTTCATGAATCAATCAAATACTCAATTAGATAATCAATTAATTCATTAGTCTCTTAGATTCAACCACTATTTAAAGGTATATATGTATGTATATCTAAGATGAGAAGACAATATTAAAACAATATTACAGTCGCTAAAGTGGATATTAAAATCCCAATTTAAAACACATATTTTAAGAAAACCACATATATTTAAAACTGCCCATTGTGTTGAATACTGCAACACCATATTCACCATTTTACTCGCAATAAAAATCACAATGTTTATTCTTGCAGCGTAACATATCCATAGCCTGCATTAGGAAATGAATGGAGTAGCGGCTAAACGTTGTAACTTCCTGCTTCACATAAACATAATCCGCTGGTTGTAGTGGTGATCGCTATTCTAAATATATAAAAGCCAATCTCATAACGAAATCACCACAATCTACCAGAAGTACTTAATATACATGAAGCGTCTGTGTAAAATGCTTTAGGCTAGAACAGTATACTAATATTTATAGACATTGCATATCTAAATAAAAAGAATATATACATACCTAAACACTGATGTGTAAGATAAACACAAAAAAACTTTTGATAAATTAATTATCTATTAGTATCTATACGTGATATACACGCACAAAGGGTTGTAGATATGTGAATATATACATAATATGTGTGATATGAATACTATATATATCAAAAAAATTTTTAAAAAACAAATATGATCAGTGAATATTAATATACAATATGCATAAAGGCGCCAGAAATACCACATACTTTAAAAACTAACCATAATGATAAAAAGCAAATTGAAGAATATATGTAAAAAACAAACACATTATATCTAACAGAAATACATTATATATGTAGAAAGCTATATATATCATGTTGTACTGAAACATCATATCCTGCAAAATAGGACATTCATGATGTAGCAGAATAATGTGTGTTTACAAAAAATCATTTTATAAGGAATATCTCTAAACTCATTTAAACAACAAGAGCTATCAAGAATAAGCCTTCCAACTAGAATAATAAGATAAAATTCATTCCTTCCCATTTATGCTACCCTAAAGACAAATAACAGTAATCAAATCAAAATTGCTTCAAAGGCCTGTGATAAAAGGGAGGCGAAATAAAAAGTCATAACTTATGTGAGACATATATGTAACTAGAGTCATCAATCAACTATATAGCAAAAATAATAAAATTGTATTTGTAGCACAATACAAAACAGAAGGACATATCGTTCTGTAATAATAAAAATATATATATATATATATATATATATATAATGGCTTAGTCAAAATATATATAACAACATCCTGATGAATTCATATCATTTAATCAGGAATTCACTTTGGACACTATAAGGTGCACCTATTAATGATATTTCCTATTCTTTAGATGTGATCTAATGCTGACATAGCTATTGAGTTGAGTTGTCATTACAATTTCTCTTCCTATCAATCTACAATGCTGATGCTGGTCTGACATTTGGAAGAATGTTCTCTTTTACTACATTGATTTCTTTAGACTCTCACCTCTTGTTTTGTTAGATATTTCTGAAAATGGAATTGTTTTCATAGTTATGGATTATGCATCTGGTATATTGCTATATGCTAGAGTTGGAGCACAGGCTAAATTTTCTAATAGCAATAGGATGCAAAATGATCTTTTATGTGGTAATTCCACCTGTCTAGCAACAAAGTGAAATAAAACATGGGACAAGGACTTCACAAGACTCTGTATAAAAGAAGTGGACAGCATGTTGCTGTTTAACAGGCACTTCAGCATTAGTAATGTTATATACTTTAGTTAGGAGATAAGCAGTCTATGCTTCATGGATATTATATATGCTTTGCTTCCAGCATGTATTTTGGGAGAGATTGTTCCATGTAGAACAGTTAGAAACTAGCTGATATGAGGGAAAAATTGTAAAAGATCTAGTTGTCATTTCATTTTGAAGAATCTAAGATACACAAGTATCTATTTCATTCACCACACCCAGTTTAATACATTGGTATAATTTACCTCTTTTTTTTTAATTTTCCTAATTTAGTTTTTGGAGTGGTTATGTAGAAGAGTTTATTAAAAATGTTGATGAAAGTGGTGACCCATATCAATAATTTATATAAAAATTAAGGAGATAACATCTTATAATGCTTCTGAATTTTAGTTTTTATTTCTGTATTTCTTTGTGTATTTCTTCATTTATTTATATTTGCTTACTTACTATTTGATAACTCGACAGGCAACCATTTTCAAACTGACCATTTTCATCCAGTATTAGGACTCATATCATTGTCAGTAATATAAAGTATAGTGTAGAGCATAACATGTATATACCACACAGTATAGAGATCATGCCTGCAACATACAGGGATAACTTCCTGACTACAACATGCATGATCTAAGTTTGACCAGAGGCTTGGATACTTCATGGCACTGACAGGAAGGGTTGGTAGGGTCCCCACTTGGTTTGTGCTGCTGCTCTTATAGCAAGGTCTGAGCTGAAGAACTGAAGCCTGACTTGATGTGGGGAGATTATGCTAGCAAGACATGGGCATGCCAAGACTGTCATGATAGCCCCTATTCATTACAGGTGGGGTGGGACAAACATGCATGTGTAGAGGACCTAGGCAGCACTTACACTGACACTACTGCTCATACTATTTCCAGGAATGGGGTAATACCATGAAAATAAAAATAAAAATAAAAGGTTTACTATTGAAATCCTGAAATGGATGCTGTCGAGTGATCACATCATCAAAACAAAATACTGAAAATAAAAACATCGGACAGGTAACAATAAAGAAACCAGTAATGTCGACCCATCCCATTTGACAAAGTCAACATTACCCAGCATACCTTGCTTTCCAGTCACTCCCAAGTAACGTTTTGCAGAGATGTCGAGGCCCCCCTGTGCCCCCCACACCCCCTGCTAACTATATATACAAACTCCAAGATCATACTATGGTGAGGAAATGGGTACATTTCCCAGTCCCCACTGTACCACAATGTCCAGATAGAATATCAGCCTCACAACACTGAATGCACACTAGCATTTGCTGTTGTGGAGCCGACCATTTTTGGTTCGACCTTCTGTGAACTGGAAATTAGCCTTTTGACCATTTCCAGTTTGCATGAATGCCGTCTGACATTTCAGTAGTAAACTAAATAAAAATACAGTCTAATTGCCAGCATGCTAGTAAAAGCAGAAAATGTCCTTATGACTGCCTTGGATAATGTTTTCCCTCAGACCGTGGAATCTCTAATCAAGGGAAGACTTAATGGCCGCCAAACATGGGGTAAACATCACATACTAGCACAGAAAAAAGTAAGACATTATGAATTAATTAACTGATAGTTCTATTTACAAAATATACAAATTGGAAGACAGTTCGGATTGTAACTAAGCTGGACATGGACATATTGCAGTAGAATATTGATCATGTTGATCAGAAACAGAAATATACTAATTTAGATGAAAGTCTTCATTATATACAACAGCCAAAAAGTTGCTATTTGACAAATAGAGTGGTTGTTCTCTGAATTTTGGAGAAGAAATGGGGGTGGTTACGAGATAAAAGGAGAAAAAAGGTAAACATGGAGAAGAAAGGATCCTACAAAATATGCAATCAGGGAATAATGAGGGAAAAAAGACATAAATGTAATTTTACAAGTATGAACATATGTTACTGTATAAAAAAAGTATATTATGATCTACAAAAACACATTTTCTATAAGTTGTTAAATGTATCCTGAGTTTATTCCATAAATCTGCTGTGCAAGGAAATACATGTTTATTATAATTCTCACATTTGTATGCATTATTGATATTAATGTGATTTATTATCATAAATTAGTACAGAAACTGGTTGTAACAATTCTTTGATAATATAATTCCACCCCAGGTCCTAAATTAAACTTGTGGGAAATATAATGGATAAAAACAGTTAGAACCTGAATTTCCCAACTTCAAGCATTATTCAACAGTAAATATCTTAATGTATATTAGTCATAAAGTATTATGGTACATATATAAAATACAGCATTCTGTGAATCTGACAGTCCCCATTCTAGCACAGAAACCCAATACAGTCAGGAACCTTGATGGGATTATCAGCATGACTATTGTTATATCACTGTGGATTATTCATCCAGTCAATACTGTTATTTATATTTGTTTATTCTTTTCCAGTCATTGACCCCGATAGTGTAACTGGGCAAAAAGAGCATTTTCAGTGGAGGTGCATGGAGAAAAGCTTGCAATTAAAATAAAAAATATAGAAAACATTTTACATTCACCCAAGACCCATGTCATTAGTAAACTATATAAGAAAAAATGGATTGTCACTCCCAACTCTTCACATTTTCTACACCACAATAAATGAATGGCGTGAGCTTAATGATAATGTCACTTAGTACACACGATGAATGTTATGAGCCCCTTTTTAGCTTAGCATTTGATTCCCTTAACCTCCATTTGCATATTGTGTGACTCTGACATATCATTTAATCAGACAGTGCTCTGGGGTAATGAGAAATTTGGGCTAATAATTAAATATGAATTTATGAAGTTTAGGGACTAGTATATATCCAAATAGAAAGATGCTGACCATCAGGTGGGATATCCTAAGAGCCCACTAAGTCCTTAAACATCCATTTAAAGGAATGCGTAATCGTATTTCTGTGCAACAGATTCTGCAACAAATCAACCAAAATTATTACCTTACCAAGGCAACAGTCCCCAGTGGCACATGAACTCAAACAAACATAACTGAAGCATTACACCATAAAAAATCAACTTCATTCAGTAAGCACACACACACACACACACACACACACACACACACACACACACACACACACACACACACAGACACACACACACAAAACATATATCCAGATTTATTTATTTACTGTATAGGTGAACTGGCAAAATAACCTCTTTGGTCATGACTCCTGTTATTTGGCAATGATCGAAGAATGAGTGCCTTTGCAGTTTAGTAGGTTATAAAACAGGTAGTACAGTAGTTTACCACAAAACAGCATAATAAGGGAAGGCATTTTTATTATCATTCTTCTGAAAAAAGAGTTATGGAAAAGACGTATATATTATTTACACGTATGCATATACACTTTCATACCATAATACTCTCTTGCAGATAATTTTATAGCAGAGTGGTTTGAACTGCATGTTGCAATAATTTACTTACCTTGCAATAATTTATGAGTAGTACATATAATAGAGCACTAAGCAGATGACGAAATTATTTATGTTGTAAAATAGCTATTAAGAGAGATGTTTGTAAAATCTGTGTTTGGTACTTTTTAATTTATTTATTTACAGATTAGTGATAAATGATAGTATATGTGTGTGTCTAAAATTATAGAAAAGAATGAAGGAATTTTATTATTATGGAATGTGGTGTTACCAGACCAGCAATAATCTTGTGTTAATGTAATCTATTTATGATATATATCCTGACTTAGTAGTAATTTGCTTCCATTGCAACAATTTATGGATAGCACTTGTAATCATACCTCTCAACTCTACTGATTTTTGTAGAATGTCTAGATTTTTACCTTATATTTTTGGTCCGTTTTTCATAAATTGTGGTTTTCTGGCAAATTAGTGGCAAATCATTAAAGATTGAAGTCAGAAAATGATATACATTTGAGTTTTAGACTTTATACCCTAAAGAAAATTCATGCTAATGCAAAACCAGTTATTCTATCAACTTTCTAAGTTCGTAAGAGCAATATTTAAAAATTGTCCCTATTTGTACCACTTTTTTCATGGCTTTGTCCAGATTTCTTACTCAAAGAGGTTGAAAGGTATGCTTGTAATATAGCAGTAAACAGAAGCAACAAATACCACGAAGCACCCAAGCTCAGGAAAACAGGACCCGGAAGCAAAATTGGAAGTAGACAGTTAGCCTCTTTAAAATGCAAGAGCTACTCAATCTTGTTTTGAAACTTTTTTATTGTAAAAACATACACCCGAGTGAAAGCGCTTGGTGGATTTTGGTTGAGTTTTATGTTTTTACAATAAAAAAGTTTCAAAACAAGATTGAGTAGCTCTTGCATTTTAAAGAGGCTAACTGTCTACTTCCAATTTTGCTTCATAGCAGTAAACAGCTTATGAAAAGCTTTGTCTTGTAAAATAGCTATTTAGAGACATTTGTATAATCCAGGTCAGGCATTATCTTGCAGATTAGTGATAAATTATACTATTTTCATTTGTCTAAAGCAAAATATGGAATCTGAACAAAAGGAATATTATTGTTGTGGAATGTGGTGTTACCAGGCCAACAATAATATTGTATTAATGCACTGTATTTATGATATATATGCAAACTTTGCATCAGGATATTGACTATATTCCTATTTAGAGGAATATAATTTGTGAAATAAAAAAAATATAGTAATTAATAATAAACTGGGCATGCAAAATTATTAGACCAGTACAATACCATTAATAAAATAGTTTTAAAAAGTACAACTTAATATGAAGTGGGGGAAATATAACAAACATATTGCACTTAAAGGCATTCACTGATACACTGTTGAGATTGTACTAATACACATAAACTTTTACTGCAGCAACTGGTAGTGAATTATATTGCACCATTATCTGAACTAGAAACTTGTTTGTTTTTCCATTAATAATGGAATTTAAGATTTGCTACTCATTTTTCTATCTCATTACCCCCATATGCCTGACAATCAGCAAACCATCTTACGACCAGTCTCATTCCATCCTCTCCCCATTACTAGGGACAAACCCAGAATAAAACAGGGGTGAGAGTCTACTGTGTAAACTATCAAACATGCAGATATAAGTGCAGTTTATGTCCTCAACAGCTTCCCAGAAACTAATGGCATTTTTGCATCACAAACCACTCCCCTGATGGTGATGCATGCACCCACGTTACTTCTTGTGCAATATATGTCCCTCGCTCCACATATGCATGCTTCTCTGCAGATGCCAAAAGTGGCTACCATCACTGCCATAGCCAGCTGCAGACCATGGATCCCCTCTGCTAGCTCCCTGCCAGGTGAAAGTCTTTTCTTGCTTCAGGCAATTGTCAAGACAGCTAGAAACTGCCACATCATCTCCCCCAACGGTGTGTGAGCTCTGTGGCACTCTCTCCCATCAGTCCTGCATACATCTTCCTGGTACATACCTGCTATTCATACTCAGGTGACTTGGTTTACAATTAGGTTTTACCCTTATTTGCTATAAAGCCAGACTCAAGTAATTTTGGATAATTTAGTTGTTTTATTTATTTGTGAATTAAGTGGAGTAGAGTACAGATCAAACTTGAATATTGTTAGCTTCAGAATGTACACCAAAGATCAAAACATAAATTTATCATTACAAATGTTAAGAAATTAGTAACCATCAGAAAATATGAGTTTTTTTTACCTTATACAAAGCAAATTTTAATCCAGGTAACACTTTCATAAGTGCTGTTAGATTGTCAGCAGAAATGCTAGGGCCTGTGTTATGATTGTTAAGAGCCTCATGTTTGCATTTTATTTGATTACAATTAATGAATTTTGTTTGGCAATATTAATTTGTTTCATTTTGATTACAACTGCATATTTCTTTATACTCAGTTCATCTGCTTAGTTAATATTTTCTAACAATGTATTTCTAATTTATTCTGTATTGTTTATAAGAATTTTCAATGCTCCCAAAGCCTCACAAAAGCACTCAAGACTCTAATCAGCTTGTTTTAAGCTAGTATTCATGTTAAGGCACAAAAAATATTTTTTATCTGTTATAACTCACACAAAAATGCTTATGATTGAATTTAAGTGACTTCTGCAGTATTCATCAACTAACCAAACCTTTCCAAACCACTAAAAAACAATAACAATCATTCAAATGCATTTTACCCTTAAAAAGCTTCTATATGTAAAGGAATAACATGTTAATGATTCTGCAAGCGCTAATATATTCACAGCATGTGCGGGTGTTCATTTTTAACCTTTGTTTTAATTTAAAAGGCTTACTAAGCAAATTTAAACAATAAATAACCATGAAATATTATATTCATACTATGGTCAAGATCAGAGATATAACAGTGCCTTTAATATCAGACATGCAGTTATATTTTCAAGATTTATACGTGTTGCTTTAGATGAAACATTTTAAACAATAAATAACCATTTGAGATGAAACATTCTGTCATTCTTGTAAAGGAGACATGGAATTCAAACCTGCATTAAAAGAATGACAGTTATGTGGGATTTAGGTTTAACTAGTAAAAGTGTTGGTGTTACACTAATTATTTGATATCATTCCAATAATAGCTTTTATATTTGTAAACAGACACATTTTTTGTGCTTTAGTATATAGCTTGTGTTTTCCTTGGTCCTTTTTGCATTTCAAGCATTATGTTAGTAGCATACAATTGAACCATGCTAAGATCCCAAAAAGCATATCAAACTATACAAGCTCCAACTCATTAATGAATTACTTTTAGTGATATAAATGGGATGACCCCTTAAACTTTATATAACATTAATTATTAACATTGCAAATGCATTTACATTCTCAAATTTTAATATGATTTGTTTTAGATGAAGCATGCTGTCATTCTTTAGGGGAGACATAACATTTAAACTTGCATTAAAAAAATGACAGTTATGTGAAATCAGACTTTAACTTGTGAGGATGTCAATGAAGCACTGATTATCTGATATCATTCCCATATTCTGTTTTGTATATGTAAGCAGCCACATATTTTGTAAATTAGTATGTAGCCTAACTTGCCCCTCTAGTGTTACTTTGGTGTTTCTAGTATTATGTTTAATAGTACATTACTAAACCATGTTAAGATTTCAAAAATTGTCCTACTTAACTTAAGCTTCATCTCATTAATGATTAGCTTTTAATGATGAGTGGTTTAACCACTTAAACTTTAAATGCAACTACATAGCTTCAACTTCATATATAGCTAAAATAATTCAACTTTATCATATTTAAAATTTAACTTGTAACCATTTGATGTAAGGAAAGAAAGAAAATAAATGATTTACTTTGTAAAACATAATATTTAGCACATGTTCCTTACTATGCAAGCGCTTCTTTAAATTACTAACCATGAAACAAATTAAATTTCATTTGTCTTTTGGTTTTTAGTGTTTTTATCCTTTACTGACCGTCTATTCCTTATTGCATTTCTCTTCAGAGATCTTGATAGACTCTAATCCATTTCTTCTGTTTAGATAGAATTTTATTTTTCTGTGTAAAGTCCATTGCGTCTTCCAAGGAGTTAAAAGTCTTCTTTCCTTCTGTAAGCTGAATCCATATTTTTGCTGGAAACAAAATTTGCGCTTTAATATTGTTTTTCTATAAGCCTTTAAAAAGTGCCATACATGCTTTCTTTTTGATATAACTGATGTTGAATAGTCATTGTCAAATCATATAATGTTTTCTTTAATTTTAATTGGATAATTAGCCCTTGTTTTTAACAAACTAAATCCTTATCTTGACTTGAGGAAATTTTTATGATTACTGACCTTGGTGAAGGTGTTTTATTTTTTTTTTTAAAGATGTGTTGGAAAGTGATCTATGTGCCCTTTGAATACCAAAAGAAAATGTTGCAGTCAGATTCAATGTCTTAGGCAGCCAGGTATTAAGGAATAGACTCGTACTGCCTCCTTTTTTTTTTTTTTTGATATGTTGTTTCTTCTGGATCTGTTCTGTAAGTCTTCTATTTTTTCCCAGGAAAAAAAAGTTGTTTAGTTTCAGGAAAAATTCAGTATTATTCTCACTTCCAAGCATTCATCCATCTAAATCAGACATTTCCTCTTCTATACTTGAGATTTGTGAAGATTGTTAAGAGCTTCACTCAGCACTTCTACTTGTTTTTAGCATTCCTCTTTAATATTGTTGATTTTGCTTTCTAGTTTATCTATATTCATGGATAGCTCATTGGTGTTACTGAGTGTAGATTGTACATCTCTTTTCATTGTACTGTCCTGTACACAGAAGTTCTTTATTTTTAGATTTCTTGATAGGAAAAGCAATTAAAAATGTTTCAATTTTTTTTGTAGAAATCCTTTCAGAAGTTGTTTAACTATACATCTGTTATATTTTTAAAATGTTTTCTTTGTGTTTCTCATTAAAAAGTCTGTCAGAGAAGTTAAAATTAAGCAGAGCAAAAAATAGTGCTGTTAACTGCTCACCATCTAGGCCACTCCCCCCTTCCACATGTTGTAGTTTTGAGGAAAATTGCTAACAACAGATTTGTTGTAAAACTTTTGTGTTATGGTCATTAATTATTTGAAATTCAGTGGCAGTTTCAAAATAGTTATATTTTTCACTGACTGCTTTTACATCCCAATTATATGAATTTAATATTATTTTCATACATTTTAGTACTTTTAAAGAAAAAAAAAATAAGTCCATTAAAAACAATATGCTGTTTTTTTGGAACTCAGCAGTTGAATCCACATGTCCTCATTTACAAATATATTTTTATCTGTAGCATCAACCTCAGAAATGTTTCCTTGAAAGGACATAATCCTCAAATGAACTTTTATATTGCTCTGCAGCTACCTTTGACAAATTGATTGCTTTTGAAACCAGAGTCATAACATTTCCAATGAGATCTACAAGCTAATAGTGTTAACATTTTTAACATTTTTTTCCATGTTTCCATATTGTATTCAGACATAAATGTTATGACAGGCTACTTAGGGTAAATTTTTAATAGCTTTTATTTTTAGACTTTTAATCAATATACTTAAATGTGTGTGTGTGTGCGTGTGTGTGTGCATGTGTGTGTTGGGGAAAAAAATAAAGTTAAGTGGACCAAGCACTTCAATAGAGAATTACACTGGCATAGTTTAGTATTCCAGACTTACACTTTCACAATATTTTCCGTCATTAAGTCATTAATGAACACTTTCAGGCATTTCAAAAGCAAATTAATTCTCACATTTACAATTCATCATGATGATTATCTGATGGCAGCAATGAATTTGTAACACCATGTTCCAGCCTGACAAAACAGAAATAGTAAAAACAAATTAATTAATTTAAGGAACAGTACAATAAAATGAGAAACATTTATTTCTTAGTCATTTTCATACCTTGAGTATAAATGCCCTCGGTCAAGAAGAACAACAAGGACTTTAAATTCTTGTAAGGCATAATTAGATGCATAGATAGATAAAGTAACTTTAATTTAATATTAGTGACACAATGTTTCTGGAAGATTGTTAGGCCACAGAACATTTCTTTTAGAATTTATGAATGTTTAAAACATTCCTGAAATGTTAGAAGTGTATTGTCATCAGATGAATGACATTTATTAAAATCAGTCATTTTGAGATAATACTGTAACCAGTACAAGAGACCTGTGCCCATCTACAAAGAAACAACTTTAGACACAAGCCTGACACTTATTTATATTTATGGCAGGATCATAGTAATTTACCTTATTTATAGCTTGTAAGCATATAAGTATAACTACAATGAAAAGTGCTTAAATTATGATATGAAAAGTACACAGAACCATATAATTATAGAATATTAGTAGCTAGTATTTCCTTTTAGTGAGTAAATATAACAGAAGCATGTGTTGGATGCAGGTAAAGGTTCACATAGCTGTGATACCTTGTACTTACCTACAGATAACTGAAAATATATGTGTATGCATGTCTGTGTATAACTATATATATGTATATATGGATACACTAGACAATCTCGACGTACTGAAATGTCGAAATTCAGTACGTCGAGACCGAATAGTAGAAAGTGCAGTTAACTGAAACTACACTATGCCAAATCCGCAAATGTCGAATTTGCCGCTATCATGGTGTCACTTTTCTGATGTGTGGTGTGGTTTGTGGATTTATCTGGGGTTTCAGGTAAGTGTTGTGTGTTTGAGGGTAATGGGTAGGGATTTTAGTGTGTGCGAGTGTGTGCGGTGGTGTTTGTGTGTGTGTGTGCGTGTGTGTGTGTGTGTGTGTGTGTGTGTGTGTGTGTGTGTGTGTGTGTGTGTGTGTGTGTGTGTGTGTGTGTGTGTTTAGTGCAACTTTGGAGTTAGAATATATATGTAGGGGGGTGTAGGGTGCGCATGGCGGCTTGCTCCCCTGCTTATAGGTAGGTTAAGTGTGTTTGTGTGTGTTGTTTTGCTTGTTTAGTTAGGTAGGTATATGTGTGTGTGTGATTATGTCCTGGTTTGTGTGAATGTTCGCTATTGTAGTATTCGTGATGTGGGTTTTCGTGTGTGTGGTTTTTCGACTATTCGGTCTCAAAATACTAAAATTTGACATTTCAGTATTTCGAGATTGTATAGTGAATTTGTATATTTGTATGTGTATATATATATATATATATATATATATATATATATATATATATATATCTTCTTCTTCTTTCGGCTTTTCCCGGTTAGGGGTCACCACAGCGGATCACCTGTCCACTCATGAATGGCAGTGGAGTTTTACAGTGTCGAGTTGCCAGCCTGGCACCCAACCTTTCACAGAAGGCACACACACACACACACACACACACACACACACACACACACACACACACACACATTCACACCTATATATATCTATATATATATATATATATATATATATATATATATATATATATGTACACCTACACCTAGATAGATAGCTGTATATATCTGTCTGTCTATAGATATGGGGTGGAAAGTTGGCATAATGGTTAAAGTGAATACCTTACAAACAGAAGGTATAGGGTTTGATTTTCACATGGGGTAATTGGGTAAGCTTAAAATGGCCCACAAAAGAAGTTAGCTTAGTACTAATCTATGAACCTATATACTGATAGAGTGTGTGAGAGAGAGAGAGAGAGATAGAGAGAGACAGAAACATCACAGCTGCATAATAGATGCGTTTGTACACACTAAGATGGATTATGTCAAGCTGAATGTATGTAAATTAACAAATCAGTATAAATAGTGCTAACATTGACTTAGACACTTTCACTGTGCAGACATGCGTATATAGCAACATTGTCACCGCTAAGTCTCAGAAAATAGTACAGGATGCCCTTTAACTGAGTGCACATGAAAAGCAAAGAAAGACATGATGTTATAGCATCACCTCTAACCCTGCTAAGATCAGTTTTGTGATTCCTGCATGGAAACAGAAATACAACAGAAGTGTCCAGGGTCAAAAGGGGTAGTTGATAGGTGTTCTCCTTCAGAAAAATAACTTTAGAACACATCTCTGAAACCAGAAAGGTTGACAATTGTAATGTATGTTGCAGGCATCCCTTACCTATTTTCTTACATACAAAAAAATTCAAGAAATGCTGTTTGTTTTAGAGCACAAAGGGGTGGAGCACTATCCTTTCCATTAAGACAAAAGAAGAATGCTGAAAATATCCTTTATTTCCCATATTTTGATGCAGTGCTAAAGTTTTCATTTATTCCTCTGTAAATAAGCATAACTATAGCATTACAATTGCTTAACACCATCTTTTTGGCTGTGACATACTACATTGGTGGATTACAGTTGGCAGAAAAGTAGTACTTTTTTATAACAATAATGTTTCTGTTTGCACTGTCTGAGTTTTTGCTCCATCACAAAATAAGGAATGCAAGCTCTGCAAGTCAGTTACTATCTGACTGATTAACAAAAGTAAGCCTCCTGTGTGTCACCTTTTAATGTGGTAGTAACCTGTGCTATAAACCCTTCTGTCAGAGCAAGGATTTGCTGAAGTTAAGCTGATTCTTGTAACAGTAAGAAGAATTTCTGTGATGATCTGTTAAACCTCATCATCCCAATTTTAGGATTTGCTGTAAAAAAAAAAGTCTTCATGGCAGTAAAAAGGGGCTGTCCTGAAGAATGTTTAGCTAGTTTTTCCACTAAGCTGTAACTACAGAGTTCTGTCTAAAATGGAAAGACTAGGGCCCAAAATCAGAAACTTTACTGGGATGCGTACATGATATGTACAACTCAGAGTAACCTTTTCTGCATTCAAAGAAAGCCCCACCAGAGTGCTTTTGCACAAAGATGTGTAGATTCTGTGTTGGGATGTCTCCTCAGCTATGCTACATGCTAATGAGGCATGCAAGGGAACAAATAGAGAGAGAGGGGCATATGATAATTAGCTGTGTGCTCTTCCTCAGTACTGTCTGCTAGAAGAAAATTAATTTTTTGAGTTGTCTTTTTAGATACTGAATTAGGTGAAGACAAGAACCCTGTAACTGTATTTAAAGTATATGAAAATAATTAAGCCTTTGATTAGTGCAAGTGTGTGTGTGTGTGTGTGTGTGTGTGTGTGTGTGTGTGTGTGTGTGTGTGTGTGTGTGTGCGTGTGTGTGTGTGTGTGTGTGCGCGTGTTTGTGTGTTTATAATATATATATATATATATATATATATATATATATATATATATATATAGATATATATATATATATATATATATATATATGTGTATATATATATATATATATATATATATATATATATATATATATATCTATATATATACATATAAAGAGAGAGAGAGAGATTGAGCAAGCAAATATGAATAAATTGGTGTAGGCAAACTGTCCCTCCAAAATTAGAAGTACAATGCAAAAACAACAAAGGAGGCTCCAGACCACGGCTACTAAAATCATATAAAAGTTTAATCCAAAGTGAGCACTGATGTAGCTCAAGGCTACTTCATCAGACAAAGCTTACATCTAAATGTGCAGTTTATATACCTTCGAGTTAAGTAATCAGTCAATTAAATAACTAACTAGCTTAAAGGCACATAGCCAAATTCATTGACACTAAGTAAACTCAAAATGTAAAACTGCATAAAAAAGCATCTTTCACCTAGTTCATTCATCTAATAGTATATATAGGCTCACAAAAAATAACTATTCAGGATACACCACGAGACACCTTCTTCAACGAAAAGTCTTTATTCAAATAGATATTCCAGTAGATAAACAAATAAGGACAAGTGCTTTCGCTTGCTACTGGCAAGCTTCTTCAGATCAATGTTCATATATTTTTTCCAGTGGTTTTTATAGCAAAGCAGTATCTGCTAATCATATCATTAAGCAATTCATTATGCAATTAAGAGGTATCATTAATTGAATATCTCGTTACTGAGTCAAGCATCTAAAGATCCAAATAGCTGCAGTAATAAACTGAATGCATCTCTTCGCTTGTCTCTATATAATTGAATAAATCACTATGTTGTATCTGTGTTTAAAACCTAGACCTATTACTGGAATTAAAATATTAAAGTAAAATAAGACAAAACGAAACAAAACAAAACAAAACAAATCAGAGCAATCTGGGATACATATGACTGAATGGCACTTCAGAGTTAGTGAATATATCAATTAATACATTCCTATTAGCTAGAAATTCTAATACTTTTCTTGACATAAATACAAATTGGAAATGTCACTAAACTATCTCATATAAATGCTAATTAATTCATCATCGTGGGTCTTCTATATGATCCCAAGACTATTTCATGCACTTACAAACTGAATTTTCATAGCTTCGTGGTATCTAGTGTATTATCGCGTTTAATGTACTAAAGCTCACGCTATTACTTCTGTGGCTGCTAAAAGAAGCACTATCACATAGCCTTCGTGTACAAAATTATACCAACTCATGCTAGAATATGTATATAAAAATGCCAAATATATGTAAATAAATAAATAAATAAATATATATCTGTGCATAAAAATTCATAAAAATTCATAAAAGTTCAATAAATTCATGATTCAATGTATCTATCAATTGACGGATGAGAGGCTAGCTGACTTCCATCTGGCCTAGAATAAATATTTCTGTAAAGAACGACCTAACTAAACTCTTTGAGCCTCAATCTCATGTATATATAAAGTGCAATGTGCTGATTAACCTAGATCGCTGAGTGTCAAATTTTTAAAAACATCCCAAATGAGTATATATGTTGCAAAGATCGTGTGCCTGGAAAAAATTGCTCGTGGTGTTATTCAAGAACTCCCAACCATACCTGTTTACCCCATTAATTGCCTAGAAGGGTGGAGCGTGATGTATTTGCTTAATTTCTGCTCTAAAGTTAGTTTTAATGAGAATATTAATCAACTCCTGCACAAGGGAGCATCTCATCATTGTTGTCCCATATTGATTCTACTATATAAGTGTATAGAGTTTAAATGTTCTCATACAATCTAAAAATATTCGTGAACATGATGAACTCTTATCTTGATGGAATGTTTCGGTGATGAGCTAGTTTTGTATTTGTATTACTGTGTTTTATTCAAAAGGAGCTTCTCCTCACTTTCTATCCCATGCTTACTCTGCTTTATAAATGCAAACCGCTCAAAGATCCTATTGCAATATAAATATATTCAGGAGAATGATATATTCTTGCCGAGTTTGAATGTTTCAGTAATGTGCTAGATGTATCTCCTGTATTTTATGACTATCTGAAGTTCTAGTGTTAAATTATTAAAAAATGTATTAAAATGACAAAAATACTAAGAGTATTCTCAGAGTCTAAAACTAGTGTGTATAAGATTGTGCTGGCATAGACACCAAGTCAAACCCATTTCCTCAGTTTATTCTAGGAATGGTTTTATTGATAAATAATTATTTATGCCCGGGGTTCTATGTGCTCCGGATCTAAAGATCCATTCCATCTCTAACTTGGCTAATGCTCTCTCATTATCACCAAGTCTTGGGCTAATTTTGATGTGTTGTAGTACTCTAAACTTAAATTTGTGCATAGGATTCAAACTGATATGCTTGGCTAATGCGTTCAGCTCATTTTGTTTGCATATATCGTATATGTGATTGTATATACGCTCTCTCAGTTTCCTCTTAGTGAGGCCGACGTAGAAAGCAGAGCATGAATCGCAATTAGCCATGTAAACTAGGTTCGTGGTCTCACAGTTAGTAAAACTTCTGGGTGTGAAATAAAAATGTCCATCTGGGTGTTCATATTCCTGTATAGAATTGATGTGTTGGCACATGCTGCATTGATTGCATGGAAACGTTCCTATTTTGTCAAATGTTCTATCTTGTGTGTAAGGGGTGACATTAGAATTACAAGAAAATATTGTTTTCAGATTGTCACAAGTCCTGAAAACAAAGCTCGGTCTATCACCTACTATTCCCCTTGTATCAGCTGTAATCCCAAGAATGTTCCAGTGTTTGGTTATAATCTTCTTAATTTCATGTATATCATTTGTGTATTTTAATACAAAATTAACTGTAGTGTTCTGCCTATGGTAAGTAGAGAGATGACCATTCTCTACTTCCTTAGATCTTGTCTTAATCCTCCCTGGAATAGTATGTCTATTATCATCAGGTATAACGCAATTCCTCATGTCTTTAACTAACTTACTTTTGTAACCTCTGGCTATGAACAGTCTCTCCATATTATCCGCTTCTATTTTCAGTGTATCTGTGTCCTTACATAGCCTGGTTAACCTCTAAAATTGTCCTTTCATGATACCTGTAAACATGTATCTCGGGTGCATGCTGCTATATTCCAAGAGAGTGTTCCTCCAGCAGGCTTTTCTAAACAGTCTGAAGGACAATTTGTCATTGATATCATAAAAAAGAGTTAGATCTAAGAAATATATGAACATTGATCTGAAGAAGCTTGCCAGCAGCAAGCGAAAGCGCTTATCCTTAATTGTTTATCTACTGGAATATCTATTTGAATAAAGACTTTTCGTTGAAGAAGGTGTCTCGTGGTGTATCCTGAATAGTTATTTTTTGTGATTTTGTGACTACGCTTGCTACAGGATACTTCAGGGAGCTGTGCGGCAATTGAGTTTTCTTTTTGAGTATATATAGGCTGCAAAAATAATGAATACATATCAAAAAACATATCAAGAAACAATTCAAGAAACATTTACCTAGTACATGGGCCTATCTGAAGATGCATATACATATTATAAAAACATATATTGTTACTATAAAATGTTTTCATTCAGAATGCATGGAATATATAATAAAATAAATACACGAGTTATCTGGCCACTGTTATTTGATGCCTCTATCCATTAGTACTGGTTTAATACAAATTTTATCATTGATGTCCTAACCAACATTGGCTTGCAGCCTGATTATCCATTCAAGTTCCTTGACTTCGACTTTATTCTTAATACCACCCCCTCTAATACTGCATCTGACCATATCTATCACTAAAAACTTGAAGTGATGGTCATTACCACATAACATGGTATGCTTCATCAGGGCATTGGTATCTATTTGACTAGAGATGTCATAGAGGTGTTCCTTCATGCGATCACGTAGTCTACATGTCATCATCCCTACATAGAAACAGCCACATAATACACAGATGGCTAGGTACACTAAATTAATAGTATTGCAATGTGCTGTCAATTTAAACATATATACCCTCCCTGAATCAGGGTGTGTGAACTTCCCTGTACTGTCAAGAAAGTCACAGAAACTGCACTTCCCACATGGATGTGTACCAAATACCACTTCCTCTTCAGAGTTAGTTGATTCACGACTAAGTCATGGCCACATAATATTCTTTTTAAACACTTCTTATTCTTATAGACGTATCTAGGTCTTTCCCCCACGATTCCTTTCACCTTGTCATCTGCACATAAGATATTCCAGTTCTTATCAAAAATCCTTTGTAATAACTGTGCATTGCTAGAATAATCTCACTGTGTTGTTTCTATACTTCGGTGCTATGGAAGAGGGTTCCTGTTTAGAGAAGTATGGGGTAATATCTACTTCTCTTCTGTTGCTAATATCCATTGTCGCTTGAGAAATTTCTGTCTCACTATAGCCTATCTCCAGGAATCTATCTTTCATATCCATAAACTCCCTTTCAAATTTCATATCATTAGTTATTAACCTGGAGGTTCTCACCCCTTGCCCTCTAATTACATTTTTAAAGATGTGCTTGGGGAGCATACTTTGTCTGTGCAAATAAGAATGTCTGTAACATTCCTTTCTATATATCCCAGTATCAAATTGATTGTTGTTTTTTATGACATCCAGGAAATCAATTGTGGACAATAAACTTTTCATTGTAAATTGTAAAAATTGTGTACTGTTACCTAATTTAACAAAAAAGGGGCTGCACATTTGATGTAAGCTTTGTCTGATGAAGTAGCCTTGAGCTACTAAAGCGCTCACTTTGGATTAAACGTTTATATGTTTTTAATAGCCGTGGTCTGGAGCCTCCTTTGTTGTTTTTGCAATATATATATATATATATATATATATATATATATATATATATATGTATGTGTGTGTGTGTGTGTGTGTGTATGTATATATATATATATATATATATATATATATATATATATATATATATATATATATATATGTGTGTGTGTGTGTGTGTGTGTGTGTGTGTGTGTGTGTGTGTGTATCTCTATACATTTATCTACAACCCCCTTTCCCATTTTTGTACATGGAGTTGGAGTGTCACTTTAACAGTGACAATTATCCAGAGCCAAAGTTCACACCACTGGGTGAGAACCTCCTCACCCCCATACAACATGGTTTCTGACCACATCATAGCACCACTACAGCTCTTACCTCCTTTACTCATTCAATTTCTTCACCTCTTGATAATACTAAATTAGTCTCCTGCCTGTTACTTGACCTCTCTAAAGCCTTTGACACTGTATCCCATAATCTACTTCTCTCTAAACTAGCTTCTTTCAACCTCTGAAACTCCACACTAGGCTGGTTCTCTTGTTACCTACCTAACTGGCTACAATCTGTTAAATGAACTCTGCCACCTCTCCTTTTCTCTCTGTTCAAACTGGGGTTCCCCAAGGCTCCATCCTGGAGCCGCTCTTATTCAATATCTTTACCACTCTTGCCCCAACTCCACCTTGATTCAATATGCTGATGACTCTACTATCATCACCATTTCTGACACTCTTCCTCACCTACTCACCCTCACTCAAGAATCTCTGCATTCTGTTGAAAAATGGCTCACTGCTAACCAACTTCTACTTAATCCTAACAAAACTAATCTCCTACTCTTCTTGCACAAATCTCTCCAACACCTCAAATCCTCCTTCTCTGTCTCCTCTCTAAATAACACTTCTGTCAAACTTGAATCATGTACTAAACTCCTTGGGGTTTCCATAGATGATGAACTTAAATTTGACATCCACATCAATAACTGTATCAAAACGACACCCCAAAAACTAGGGCTACTGTACATGAATAAAAAATTCCTAACTGCTGAATCTAAGCAGTTTCTAGATCAAGCCTACCTACTTCCCACCCTACTGTATGCTGCCTCAGTCTTTACCCACTTACAGAAAAACCTGATTTCCAAACTTGAACTCATCTATAATAAAATAGCTAAATTTGCCAGTGGTCTCCATTATTGAACACACCACTGCCTTTCCTTAAAAAAACTTTACTGGCTAGAACTTCAACACCAACTCCTCCTGCCACAGCTCCACCTGACCCACTCTATCCTTCAGCAACCCCTATCTTGTCCATCTCTGGCAAATCTTATCCCCCCTATATCCCTAAGTGTGACATATGTAGCTCTGACCAACTCTTGCTGCATATTTCAAAACCCAACAAATCCATTGGTAAAATACATTACAGCCACGCTGTCACCTTTGCCTGGAACAAACTTCCACTCCAACTATGGTCACTTGACAATACCCACAGCTTTAGGATAGCATTAAAGCAATTCCTGCAGTCCTCCTGGATCTGCTCCTGGAATGACCCTACCTGAAAATCTTTCCTCCTTGGCTCTACCATAACCACTAACCCCTTCCCCCTCTCTCTTATACCTTACTTGCTGAGTATCTTAACTTTCTGATCACACTGCCTTCTCCACTAACTGCCCTCCTACCAGTCCCCTATCTCATCTACTCCTCTAGACTTTCCTAGTTCCATAACTACTTCACATTTATTGGACTGTCTTGCTGACTTCTTTGTCTTGACCCCTAGTCTTCCTAATTAGTGCATTGCCATTCCTATTGAATGCACTTGTATGTCTCTTACTTTGTCTTGATTTATTAGCTCATAGCTATGTATAATTGACTATGTATAGTGCCCAAACATACCGTCCTCTATTATTGAAACTTTGACTATATTATGAAATTTTTCGCTGTATGGCAAACTTTGTATTTGGAGCCTTTCTGCTCGGGTATCTGTTGAAAAAGGGCATCCTGCCCAGTCAGACTAACCTGGTTAGCAAATGTCAAATAAAATAAATAAATAAAATAAATTATTCATAACACACTTTTCAAATTCAGATGTCAGTGTATGAATGAGTAAATGGAGCAGCCATGAAATGCCTTTTTTTGCTCAGAAACCATGTTTGCCCAAACCCAAACATATTGTGTCCAAAACCGTCACCTTAAAATGTTGTCACTGCACTTAAATTATATGCATGCAGTATACTTGAATATAAATGTCTGTCATCTAAAGGTTGCCAAAAATGTTTCCTACTGTTGTATATTCTGTACTTTAAAAACAATATCACTTGATTTTTTTTACAACTGATTCTTTTAAAACGCTGTCTAACAATAAACCCATGATTTGCTGAAAGCTACCCACTTTAGAAACTACAATTCTTTGTAGTTGCATAATGGTTCTTTTAATGTATAAATTTTACACATCATCTTAACTTAAGAAGCCCAAAGAATCACCTCCTTCAGAAGTTCAAACAATTCATAGTTCCACATCCTTGGCTCATTAAAAAAAAAAACAACTACTGCCAGTTGGAGGATGGCTTCCAGCAGACAGTATTTCAATTCCACCCTTCAGCTAAAAAGTCACCTCCTTTTAGACAACATCCAGCCAATCAGGCCCCATTTTTGTGCTCTACTTCAACCTTCCTTCCTTCTTTCTTTGTTATTATGTAACAAACTGCATGGAGTTGCTAAAGTTTATATCTTGCACAAAGTGTTACAGGTTTTAGTTTTAAAATAAACATGGTTTTCTCTTATAAACTGTAGCAAGCAGAAATATATTTTTTTGACATTTAAACTGTAGCAAACTGCTTGCTGCAGTTTCAATCACACACGGAGTGCTACATTACTAAGGTTTGACCACACATGCTTTTTAAAGCCAGTATGCATTAAACGGCTATTAAGATTGGCACTAGATCACCACTACTGTATTTTCTTTCTCATACTTAAGTATTGCAGATACTCCCATTCCTGTTTTAAGTTATAATGTCTATTAGAATTCTTTTTTTCTAAATATAGCACATTTTCATCATGTCTTAGACAAATTATAAGAAGGAATGGGAAATAGTGTTAACAAATTAGAACCTGAAAAAGTTGTAACCTGATAAACATGTATTTTCCTGGCTAAACGCTACTTAGGAGAAACTAAATGAATGCAGAAAATAGGAATAAAAGGGCACACCAGAGATGTAAGAATTAAAAATCTGTCAAGTCCAGTGACTGCACATGCATTACTAGAACATGGTGGTAGTTTTGATTATTTCAGTTTTTGTAGTAAAATCCTTATAAAGTTATACTGACAACTTGGTTTCCAGGTGGAATTAGAAACATTAGAAGCTAGGTTATTTCTAAAAAAAAAACACTGTAACACCTAGGGGCATGGATTTAGATGTTTCCTTGCAGTATAGATGTGTCACATAATAAGGTTTTGTCATGTAACACTTATATAAGTGTTACATGTTAACAGATGTTGTCATTCAGTATATGATTTGTTGGCTCACAGGACCTTTTGATTGTGTGTGTGTGTCTTTAAGAAGCTAATGTTATATATATATATATATATATATATATATATATATATATATATATATATATATATATGTATAGAATATTGTTTAGTAATAATAGCTTTTTCTACCAGAGAAGGTAGAAGATGATGCACCACAGAGTAAGGTGGCAATTTTGTCTATAAGTTTTATTCCTATTTGCATAACAGATGTGTGCATATACTTTCACCAGTTTGTGAAGTATGTTATATGTGTTAGGGAGTGGGCAATTCTGTTCATCTTGTGGTCTAACAAATTCTACTGTCCATCTTGGTAGCCTGCAAGCCCTGCTATAACTGCCCTGGAATATGCATATGCACTTCTGAGCATGAGCTATTTCCAAACCACAAAGGTCACCATTTGCATTGCTGTAACTTTAGACTTTTTATGATCTGGATTCTGAATTCTTAAAGGTGCCACCATTTCAGCAAGCCATGTCACCCCAGGATGAACAAGCCACCATTGGCATCTAACTCATGTCCTCCCACATACACTACCTACAGATCCAGTGTGCTGCTAGTCAAACATAGGTCATCTGGTTATCTGATCTGCGCTCAGGGCTTCATCTCTTTAAGTCTTGGGGTTAGGGCTAGTCCCTTTGCATTTTTACTGAATTTTGTGTGGCCAGTTTTTACTCTGTATCTGGACTTGGAGTGTTTCCTTTCTTGTCTGGCTTGAATATGATGCTAAATATTTTTTCAGAATGTTCTGGAATATCTAAACCATAATTCTGTGTACTCAAACTTTAACTTAATTATATTTATAATAGTATATTTTTCTGAATTTCACTGTTTGTAAGTTTGGATAACATATACAAAGAACTCTCAAGCAGTAATACATTGTTACATGAGTTTCTGCTGTTACCTAATTCAGGTTGGTAAAAATATATTTCTTGATCACTTTATTAGAACTTTTTACAGAATTACACCTGATGAACTTAAAACACGCAAACAAAAAGTTGATCTAAAATGTAAATAAATACAGTACTCTGAGTTCATTTCACTCCCACAGTATAATGTTACTAACATTAGAATCCGTTTAGAACATCCTGGTTCTCCCTTTGACAATATGTTGTACACCTGCAATAAGGGTTTAAAATAAGGTGCAACTGTACTAATAACAACTGGAGCTTGAGTAAGCTTACCCGTCTCATCTACTACTAATGACTAGACAAAAACTGTTTATCTCAATGCTTCTTGACTGATGCATGCTTTTTTTGGTGGTGTCGTCTTTTTTATGAATTACTGATATTTTTATAGATTTAAATGAAAAATCCAACTAAATAAGAAGGCATGGACAGCCTGATAAGTATGCTAAAGTGAGATTTGATAATCTGCTAACATTAGAACGCATCATATGGTTTCTTTGAAACTTCATCAGTAAAAAGAGACATCTTGCATGTAGATAAAGAAGTTGCCTCTGAGAAATACAAGGAGGTTATTTCAAAAGATAAGCTAGTTGTCATTTTTGAACAGTGACCATTATAGCCATTGACATGGAGGCATTTAATAAAATATCACAGATCCACATGTGCACATGCAAAGAAATGTAATTGAGTAGTTAACACACAATCAAACAACCACTTATCAATGTTAGACAGACCATATTCAAATGAATTAAGTGAAGGACAGCCAGCCCACAGTGAAGGATCAGCTCTTCAAATATTTTTGAAAATCCTCTTTGCTAGAAGTGAGGGATGAATAAAGAGTGGTGGGAGGAGGAAGAACAAGGTGCAAGGTGCTGCATTGTCAGTCAGAACCATTGAAGTATGCACATTGTTTCTGTGTAAAATGAGCTTCAGAAAGACTAATTGCAAAAGAGCCGTAACATATTACATATGCATACCATATTCTGACAGCTGATTGAGACCTGACAGAGATTATGAGATGGCCCCAGCTATAGCACAGCTGCATAGTACAATGATGTGCACTAATGAAAGTAACATTTGGTAACCACATTATGTTTGGACATATAAGAATAAGAATACCTGACTCTGGCTAATAAATGTTTTTCGTTATAGTTACGGCCACTGTAGATGACATTGTGAACAATGTAACATAAATATAACAGAAGAGAATGCATAAAGTGATAGAGGCTTGTCTGTCATTAATAGGGGAAGAAAAACCTAACACATCTGTGTCATCCTTTCATCAGTAAAGTCTATCTGGCATAAACTATTGGCATATGACATCATCCCCTATGAGGATGGTGACCAACGACTGATTAGTGACCTGAGTGCCAGCTCAGAGAAAGTAGACTTGAACAGATGCTGGCCAAGCTACCTACACTAGTGAGAGGAAGGAGGTTTCTCTGGTATTTTATCACTCTGAAGAGGAAGCTAAGGACCAACACAGTGCCTGACATGCACAAATGTAAATGAGGTGGAGGCTGGGGTCTTAGAGCATCTTGTCCAGAAATGCATATGCATGTATGATGATTGGGGAGAGATGGGCGAAGGCTGCTAGCCTAGTCAAATAGAATTTGATACATAATTCTATCAACTGTATAAATAAATGTAAAATACATATGTTTTCTTGATAATAAATGTAAAATACAGGCATGTTTCTTGAGTTTAAAGAATAATGTGAAATGTGGAACTGCAAAATATGTGACAACATTGCACTCTACTGGCCCAGTGAAGCATGTTGTGACCCTTTCATGTTAGAATTGGGCTCCACTCTGGCTGGATGAAGGTTTCATGCCCATTAATTTAGGCTAAAGGTTATGACCAGAATTTAGATGTGGAAGGTGCTTTATTGCTCTAGTTTCTGTTAGAATATGCATGTGAAATGTCTTCTGTTGTACATTTCTGCGCTGGTGTTAGATTGCTAAATAATGCAGTTTGTTTGCCTGGGAAAACCTAAGTGTCAAAAATGATGTAATTTGAGGAGGGACCCAGCAAACATGCTTGTTAGTAATGTTTAAATACTATTTCTCAGAAGAGACTGGAAGCATTTTGACTTTGGACATCCAGCTTATCAGTACTCTGCCTTGTGCTTACATGTAAGTTTTAGCACTGTGATTTCTTGTAGGAATAGTTAAAGCTAGTAAAGATTAATTAGATATTTTCCTTTGAAATCAGACCTGGCCTACTGTACTATTTTAAGCTTCTGTGTGATCACTTTTTGCAGGTCATATGGGCATAAAACGTACAAAGAGGCATGTTATACAAAACTTCTATTGACCTGGAATTTCCAGAGATGTAACAAGGTACTGCAGGACCTGTGAGCAGTGCCAAAAGGTAGGCAAGGCAGGAGACAAGGTGAGAGCTATTTTGATGCCTTTGCCTGTGATAGAGGAGCCATTTCAGAGGGTAGCTATGGATATTGTGGGTCCTCTGAGTACTCCAAGTTCCTCAGGGAAAAAGTATATCCTAGTGATTGTAGATTATGCTACACGATACCCTGAGGCGGTGGATTTGTCCTCCATTGAGGCCGAGAAGGTGGCAGATGCTTTGCTAGAGATTTTCAGCAGGGTAGGTTTCCCAAAGGAAATACTGTCTGACAGAGGTGCCAATTTTATCTCTGACCTGCTAGCTTGTCTGTGGAAGTCTTGTGGGGTGAAGCACATGAAGAACACCACCTACCATCCCCAGACTAATGGTCTTGTTGAGAAGTTAAAATCTACAATCAAGTTCATGCTACGGGCATTTGCAGATCAGTTTAAGAGGGAGTGGGACAAATATTTGCCCCATCTGTTGTTTGCTTACAGAGATGTTCCCCAGGAATCCACAGGTTTTTCACCCTTTGAGTTGCTGTATGTGCATAGGGTGAGGGGACCTCTAGATTTAATTCGAGATGAGTGGGAAGGTGAGTTTGAGTCTCACAAGGAGTCTGTTGTGGCATATGTCCTGAATCTCAAAACAAGGCACAGGGAACTCATGGGCCTGGCCCAGGAGAACCTGGCAGAAGCCCAACAACAGAAAAAGGTGTGGTATGACAGGAATGCTCGAACTAGAGAGTATGCTGTAGGGCAGCAGGTGATGGTTATCATTCCTGTTAGACATAACAAGTTGCAGGCAGCCTGGGAGGGACCCTACAAGGTGGTAAGAAAGGTAAGTGATGTTAACTATATGGTGGAAGTGCTAGGCAGTCAGCAGTGGCACAAATTGTACTATGTTAACATGATGAAACCTTACCATGATAGGGAGGCCCTTGTGCTGGGCATTTGCAGTGGATTGCAGGAGGAGTCTGAGAGAGATCTTGTGACTGATCTCCTCCTTGAGGCTCAGGCTGACACCTCGGTGGAAGGGGTAGCAATATCCCAGCAGCTATCTCCTACCCAGGTTTGAGAAATCTGTGCAGTGTTGCAGGAGTTTGGGGACATGTTCACCGGGAAACCAGTGAGCACCCACCTGGTGCAGAACCAGGTGGATACAGGACCCCAAAGGCCTATCAGGCAGGCCCCTTATAGGGTGCCTGAGAGAGTCAAACAGTCTCTGAGGAAAGTGGTACATGAGATGTTGGAACTAGGGGTGATTCAAGAGTCCACCAGTCCCTGGGCCTCACCAGTGGTACTGGTGCCATAGAAGGATGGCAGCACCAGGTTCTGTGTGGATTACAGGAAATTAAATAGTCACACAGAGTCAGATGCTTACCTCTGTCCTAGACCAGCTGGGTGGCACTAAGTATCTTATAACCATTGATCTTACCAAGGGTTACTGGCAGGTGCCCTTGACTCCCAGTGCTAGAGAGAAGTCAGCCTTTGTGACTCCTTTTGGCTTATACAAGTTCACAAAGATGCCCTTTGGGATGAAGAATGCCCCAGCAACTTTCCAGATGTTGATAGATCATATCTTAGCAGGAGCAGGAGGGTTTGCCCTTGCTTACATGGATGGTATTGCTATCTACAGCCATTCCTGGCAAGAGCACCTTCAGCATGTCAGGGCAGTGCTGGGCAGACTACAGAGGGCAAGATTGACCATTAAGCCGAGCAAATGTCAGGTGGGTATAGCAGAGGTCTCCTACCTAGGACATAGAGTGGGGAGTGGTAAGATAAGGCCAGAAACTGCCAAAGTGAAAGCTATTCAGGCATGGCCTGTACCTGTTACCAAAAAGCAAGTGACGGCATTATTAGGGACAGCAGGGTACTTCAGAAAGTGTGTCCCCAATTATAGTACCATAGCTGATCCCCCTCACAATCCTAACGAGGAATAACAGGCCAGATAAGGTAGTGTGGACCCCAGCATGTGAGCAGGCATTTCAGAAGCTTAAGGAAACTTTGGGAGGACCCCCTGTGTTAGCCAGTCCAGACTGCAGCAAAGACTTTGTTGTGCAGGTGGATGCTTCAAACTATGGGGTGGGGGCTGTACTTAGCCAGATTTCTTCAGAGGGAGAAGAGCACCCAGTGGTTTATCTCAGTCATAGGCTCCAACCCAGGGAGGAATGCTATGCAGCGGTAGAAAAGGAATGTCTAGCCATAGTGTGGGCACTACAAAAACTTCAGCCTTATCTGTATGGATGAAAATTCACTGTGATGACAGATCCCAACCCACTAACATGGTTAAACAGAGCCAATCAGCAAAATGCCAAGTTGCTAAGATGGAGTCTGAGGTTGCAAGCATATGATATGTCAGTGCAGCACCACAGTGGGAGTAGCAATGCCAATGCAGATGGGCTCTCAATACAGGGAATGGGGTGAGGTACACCCAGATAGACCTGACACTCTCAAGTGATATTTATCAAGGGGTACTTGAAAAACTTACTTGAGTTCCCCAGGGGGGAGAGATGTGACAATTGAGGAGAGATAGACGAAGGCTGCCAGCCTAGTCAAATAGAATTTGACACATAATTCTATCAACTGTAAAAATAAATGTAAAATACAGGCATGTTTCTTGAGTGTAAAGAATACTGTGAAATGTGGAACTGCAAAATATGTGACAACATTGCACTCTATTGGCCCAGTGAAGCATGTTGTGATACTTTCAGGTTAGAATTCGGCTCCACTGCGGCTGGATGAAGGTTTCATGCCCATTGTTTTAGGCTAACGTTTATGACCAGAATTTAGATGTGGAAGGTGCTTTATTGCTCTAGTTTCTGTTAGAATATACATGTGAGATGTCTTCTGTTGTTGTAAGTTTCTGTGCATGTGTTAGATTGCTAAATAATGCAGTTTGTTTTCCTGGGAAAACCTAGGTGTCAAAATGATGTAATTTGGGGAGGGGCCCAGCAAGTATGTTTGTCAGTAATGTTTTTATACTATTTCTCAGAAGAGACTGGAAGCAATTTGACTTTGGACATCCAGCTTATCAGCACTCTGCCTTGTGCTCACATGCAAGTTTTAGCACTGTGATTTCTTGTAGGAATAGTTAAAGATAGTAAAGATTAATTAGGTATTTTTCTTTGAAATCTGACCTGTCCTACTGTATTATTTTAAGTTTCTGTGTGATCTCTGAACTCTTAGATATATCTGTGGTGTAATAGTTTTGTCTTGTGTTTTAATTATTTAGCATTAAATATTTTTAAAACCTTCTACCTGTGGCTGATTTGTGTAGAGGTAAGCTCTAGAGTACATTGCATATTTATAGAGGTTATTGTAACAGCCCTCTCTAAAGTAAGCTTTAACTGTTAGTCATACTACCATTGGATTCTTATATTGAACAGTAATAACTGGACACCCTTTTAAGGGCCTTTTAGTAGATGATATTATTAACTAGGTGGTGGCAGTAATTACTACCGTATAGTCTTGGCAAAGGGGCACAGTCGGAGAATCTGTGTCAGCCTTTCCCAGGAGTATCTGTGAACTTATATAAATGCTTATCTCAAAGAGTGTGTGTGTGTTGTGTCAACTACTTGGCAGGGACACAAAGCACTGGTTGGACAGAGAGGGTACTGGAGGTTTTAGCTTGCCCAGTTAGGCTGAGACATGGATCCTATAGCTGTGCCAGTGGGGAGTCTTATTGGGGACCTGGTGAGCAAGGGAGCAACCAGCCCTAGACTGACTGTGATCTCTGTGTGCATTTAAGGGAAAGTGTACTTTACTGTGTGTATTAGTTATCCTTTTCTCTTCTAGGAGACAACCTCCCTGGTGTTACTGGTGAGGATTGAGGCTCCTTGATTGTTGGGCCAGGGCTCAGTCATCACAACATGTTCCCAGACTAATTGCCCTAGACTAAAGGATAAGCCAGATGGTTTAGAGTTGGTAGTAGAATTTTGAAAGAGAGCTATTGGTAGCAGATTATGGTTACTCAAAACCTGGGGGGGGGGTATTTAATGGACAGCACTGGGGGCTACCTAATGTTGCTGCATACTCTGTCATTGATGATTATCCACTATGTACAGTAGTGACCCCCCCCCACACCCAAAGGAGTCTCACATTTTTGCATGACTTACATCTTTCCAATGCTCTAAGTATCGCTTACCATACCTGAAGAAATGTGTATCATTATGATTGCTGTACTGCATGGCATCAACTGGCTCTTTTAACAATATATTTTTTCTAGGCATACAGACATAATTCATATGAGGTTTGGAAATTGTACCACTGATGGTTACTATAGAGCTATGAGTAGTGAAGAAAACCAGCTGCGACAGGAGTGTTTCTGTACATCCTGGTTTACATGTACAACACAGTGAAGCATGAAAGATTATTATGTTTATCATGGCAATCTTTGTACATTTCACAAGCCTGTACTAGCAGTTTGTCCCAAATACAAACAGTTTTAAAGTCTGGCCCTTTCTTGTATATAAGTGGTTGCTTAAGATCCATGACCAACGTGATCTAGAATTAAATTTTAATTTTAACTGCAAAATGTAATTACTTGTCAGTGTAATTCATCAAATATGAGAAAATAAAAGGGTGGTCTGTGTGCTCTATTTGTAGTTACATACTTACAATATTTACAAGCTGAAACCACTTATTTTCTGTCTCTTTATTTTTATTTTTGTAATCTGTGGGGATGCTTAGATACATTATAATTTAAAAAGTATTGTTAGGAGGGTATAAATAAATATATGAAAATGAAAGAAAGACAAAATAAGATGTTTAGGTAGAAAAGTCCCCCCCCCCCCCCCCCCAGAGCATATTGAGGAATGCTTGCTGGTTTCTTTCTAGGGATTGAAAAATGCAAGCAGTGGACTGCATTGTGCTATCAAAATCTTAATTAGAGGAAACAGAGTTGCTAGGGACGTGTTATTAATTTGCATAATGACAGAAAATACCCTTAAGAGAGTGATTTTGATCATTCACAACAAGCAGAAATCATATTATGCTCACGGCTAAATATTCTCATTAACAAGTCTTCTTGCATTGCACAAATACCTTCAGTTTTTAGTGGGTCAGTATAAACCATGTCATTAGAAAATACATTTTACAGGGTCAGTACCTGGAATAAACACACTAAAGAACATTTAAAAAAAGCTGCCAATATTTGTGAAGAATCAAACGAAGAATTGTCTGCTCTGAATTACTTTAGAGGATCTGCAATTTCAGTAGTGGCAATATTCATTAGGCTTTATATTGGATTCTGCTTCTTGTCTGACTCAATTATAATAGGTTGGCAATGAGTTATGCTAATAGTTAACCTGCTGCCCACATTCATTTGAATGAGAAGTCAGGCTATATCATCCTTATGGGGCTTAGGCTGTGGGTCATGTTAATGATGATGACAAAATAATTATAACAGAACCACAGTTTCCTGCAAACTATTTAAGTAAAGGAAATAGTCAAAAATCAAGATTGCTTTGTTGACACCAGAGGTATCGTTCCCACTTCTGCATAGTGTGCAGATTTCAATGTACAGAGAAAAAGAAAAAATATAGTTTCACAATTGTACTGAAGTTGCCGCAACTGTTCTGTAGACATTTAAGAAGTTGCAGGTGCATCTTAGAAAGATGAAGAGGTCAGATGACAGATTTTTGGTGGGTAACTATCATATATTTTATATTCAATGAGAATATCAGAAGTACATTATGCAAAGAACACCAAATACCACAGACTCTGCTAGTAACTTGCATTCCATAGCAGTATGTATTTCTGAATTACTAGATGAATAAAAAAACTTCAAATTACAGAATTATAACTATGTCCTCCATTTCCAGTAATAATACAATTGTAACACCTGCCAGAGGTTGGGATTTACAGCAATATAAACTAAATTTGTCAGCTTTGATCCTGCAGGCACAGCTGAAGGGATCAAAAGTATATATCTTACCAACTTCTTGTCTGGAAGATTTTTAACCACTTCATGTCTGGAGGATTGTTAACCACTTACTTTCTGGTGGATTATTAACTGCTTCATGGTTGGAGAATTGATAACAATCCTCCAACCATGAAGTGGTTAACAATCCCCCATGAATTGATAACCTCTTAATTTCTGGGGGATTGTTAACCACTTCATGTCTGGAGCATTGTTAACCACTTTATGTCTGGAGGACTGTTAACCACTTCATGTTTGGAGGATTGTTAACCATGTCATGTTTAGAGGACTGCTAACCACTTCATGTTTGGAGGATTGTTAACCACTTCATGGTTGGAAGATTGCTAACCAGTTCATGTCTATAGGACTGTTAACCACTTTATGCCTGGAGGATTGTTAACCACTTCATGTCTGGAGGATTGTTAACCACTTCATGTCTGGAGCATTGTTAACCACTTTATGTCTGGAGGACTGTTAACCACTTCATGTTTGGAGGATTGTTAACCACGTCATGTTTAGAGGACTGCTAACCACTTCATGTTTGGAGGATTGTTAACCACTTCATGTCTGGAGGATTGATCTACTTTTAGGACATTCAATGGATCTTATCTACTGTTTCACTTTGTAAACTCTCCTGAGTTCAACTGCCATTCCATGCCATTCCATAGCAGTATGTATTTTTGAATTACTAGATGAATAAAAAAAACTTCAAATTACAGAATTATAACTATGTCCTCCATTTCCAGTAATAATACAATTATAACACCTGCCAGAGGTTGGGATTTACAGCAATATAAACTAAATTTGTCAGCTTTAATCCTGCAGGTACAGCTGAAGGGATCAAAAGTATATCTCTTACCCACTTCTTGTCTGGAGGATTTTTATCCACTTCATGTGCAGTGGATTGTTAACCATTTAATTTCTGGTGGATTGTTAACTGCTTCATGGTTGGAGAATTGCTAACCTCTTAATTTCTGGGGGATTGTTAACCACTTCATGGTTAACAATCCTCCAACCATGAAGTGGTTAACAATCCCCCATGAATTGATAACCTCTTAATTTCTGGGGGATTGTTAACCACTTTATGTCTGGAGGATTGTTAACCACTTCATTTCTGGAGGATTGTTGACCACTTCATGCTTAGAGGACTGCTAACCACTTCATGGTTGGAGGATTGTTACCACTTCATGGTTGGAGGATTGTTAACAACTTCATGTCTGGAGGATTGCTAACTACTTTATGTTTGGAGGATTGTTAACCACTTCATGTTTGGAGGATTGTTAACCACGTCATGTTTAGAGTACTGCTAACCACTTCATGTTTGGAGGATTGTTAACGACTTCATGTCTGGAGGATTGCTCTACTTTTAGGACATTTAATGGATCTCATCTACTGTTTCACTTTGTAAACTCTCCTGAGTTCCCCTGCCTCATTGACTCATCGACAGATCTAGTGAGAGACAATTCTCACTTACAATTGCTAACATTTCGATTCTGTGTGGAAGAGTCAGGGTTGGGAGGTTGGCATAATGTTTAAGGTGTTTTCCTTACAACCACTGGGTGCAATGCTTTCTCAAAAGGTGGAATTGGCCAGGTTTAAAATGCCCCACAAGGGCAGTTAGCCTAGTACTCTTCTATGAACCTATGAACCTATGATTTCAGGATCTGTGTTAAATTTCTCCCAGCTGTTACAAACATGATATTAAATGGCATGCTCGTATGTGCCTCGGACTGTTGTTTGGCATGGACTCAGGAGTAGTGTATGAACCATCTGGACCCCATGGACAGATCAGGCCTAAATAACAACCTTTATTATAGATCAGATCTGTAATCTCAGAATGTTCTTCTGCACATACTCAGGAGTAATGTAAGAATCATCTGCACCCCCAATGACTCGCTTTTGAACTCAAGGTAGCATGCATACTCACATCCATTTATAACTTACATCAATAACATTCACTCCTTAGATACATTTATAATATATATGTATATATATATATATATATATATATATATATATATATATATATATATATACCATTCCTGCGAGATACCTCAAATTCCTCTTCTCTTCATAAAAGGCACACACACACATTTATTCAGATTGAAAATCACTCATCCCATTCATAAAACACATAGAAACAGTCATCCATTCACACACTCCCACATTCAACATCACTCATTCACTCACTTTTATTTACTAGCAGCCATAAACCCTGGCTGGTATCACTAAATACGTAATAAATTGCAAACAAAGCAGGGTTATTTCTCTAGATTTTTTGTTGAAAAGTAGACAAGTTTAATGAAAAACTTTATCTAAAGCAACTTTTTTAAATTTGCAGCAAAATTGTATTTATCTAGCGTATCATTTATTTTCTGATTTAAAGCAAAACACCCAAGAAAAATCCATGGCATTTTTTAATTAGATGGATACTGTTAATATTATTGAATAAAACGTTTCATCAATTTTTAAAGTTATATTTTTTAAACAAGATCACTGGTAGTATCCATCCTGTTACTTAAAATATTAAAATTCTGCATGATAACATTTAATGAAAATGCTGTAGGATTCTTACCATCCACATGAATTAATAGATGAAGCAGATAAGACCTTGATTTAATACCTCATTTACTGTAATGCAATGGATACTAAAATAAATTATATTCCTGTGGTGTCCTCCATGAAAATGAGGCATTGCACCAAGGCCCCATCTGATTGTTCTGTTTATTCAGGTGGATATCAAAAGTGGTGTATTATACTAGGTCAAGAGGCAATAGCCAAGAAGGCAAGGTTTTTTTTTCCTCCAGCCCTTCATAAATGTCCTGGTTTGATTTGTTATCATACAGGTCTTCAGCTTTGGTTGTTATGCAGGTATGATCTATGATGGTGATTATTATTTAGGCCTGATCTGTGACATTGATTGTAATGCATACCTGATCTTTGATGTTGGTGGCTGCACTCTGGCAGGATAGTACTTGACCCACCAAATTAAGTATAAACAAGCCCTTCTACTGTCTTTGAACAAACAGGCTTTTACAACATTATTTCTGCAAGAAGTCTTGTTTCTCTTCATGTCTGCTGACCATCAAGCCTCTCACTACCAGTCTTGGGCTCACTTGTTTAGTGTACTGGACAATCCACTTACGGTAAGACCAGAGCTAGATCCAGCACAAGGTGACCTACACAGTTGTCTAAGGCTTGCTGAGGGGCAGCAACAACCTTTTAATTAAACAATTACTAAAAAAGTTTAAATTTCTTCTTTAAGGTCACACTCTGCATATATCTTTAGTGTGACACACACATGGGATTTAAATGTGCATTGAGTTTTCCTTTTGTGCTTTTGATTTCTCATGCATTGGAACTTCTCCATAAACCACTGGAGAAGTGAATTTGGAATTGTTGCTTTACTACAGGAAACAAGCTTTGTGTGTGTGTGTGTGTGTGTGTGTGTGTGTGTGTGTGTGTGTGTGTGTGTGTGTGTGTGTGTGTGTGTGTGTGTGTGTGAAATGCCCTAATTAGGGATGGTATGGACCATAATCCCTTAGTGTGATTACACTAAGGGATCATGTCCATGGCATCAGGTTACATGCAGGATTCATTTATTTCTTTTAAGTTTTTGTTTTTTCTTTATGGGCTAGTTATGGATGGCAGATTAATTAATTAGCTTGCTCAGACTCAAACCCTGTACCTTAGATACAGGAAACAAGAGCTTTAATCCTTTACAAGACCTGATAGAGTACTCAATTAGTTATCAGAGCTGAATAAAATGTGCTGAAATGGGAAATTTTGTCTTTTATTAATGTATGCATTTTGTTTCACTGCTTAATGGAAAGAAATCATCAAAAGTGCAGGACAGCATTTTCAATGAATGTGAATTTTAGGGCATTTTCAATGTGAGTTTCAGTGCCTTTTCAAGAAAGTGTGAGTTTTAGTGCATTTTAAAAAATGTCAGCTTCAAGGGAAGAGAATTTTACCATTACTCTTACTGCCTGTTTTTTAGTAAATGGCCATCAATGGCTGCGCTACAGGTTTTGAAAGTAGTGTCAGTAGCACAACAGGCAGAGTACCTTCTTTTGGTGCAGAAGGCTGTGGGTTCTGCTCTCACACCATGTACATCTTATGCTGATACTGAAGTACACTTTGAGGGGGTTGGGGAGGGTAGCGTTGCATTCCTGAGCATGTTTTGGATGAGATTTTAAACTGAGGCATTATCTGTCTGCAATAATGGTAGGTGCTGTGAGATCTTTTACATCCACCTGAGCTATTGAAGAGAGTAGGGGGTCCTTTATTTAACAAATCTCGAATATTTACAATATAAACTGAATATATAAAATAATATTTACATTACTGACCTCGTATTCACTTTTTTTACATTCAAAATGCATTTGTATCTTGATTCTCTGACCTCAGATACATATATAGGAGACTTAATTACCTTCTCATCTCTTTTCTTATTTCTCAGTACATTTTTAAGCTGTTTTGAAGGCCTGACTTCCTTCTTCTGTACCAAACCACCACCAAGCAACTCACTCAACTCCATTGCTGTAACTCCCTGCTTCTCTGAGCAGCCTCTGCACTAGAAACAGAAGCAGAAAGTGCAGCAACTAAAATGTTCCTCTTCTCAATGAAAAGAATAGTGGGAAGCTCCCCAATCCCCTGGGCATATTTTCTCTAGTGGTATAAATACCACCAAGGGTGTCCACTGAAAAGACACTACTAGCCTAATGGGACTAACATATTCAACAAAGGATATTTAAATAACATGTTTTAAATTAAATCCATATATCTGCCTTTATTTAAAAGTAAAGAAGAAAACAATATGCACACTGACAGTTTTCAGCAGTCTTAATGATAACTGGGAAAGAAAGACAAGTAATAAAAGACCATGATGGCTGTTGGGGTGGTCCTGGTCCATTCCCCTACTTAGGGCACCATTTGGCCATGATACTTCTCTGGGTAAGACCAACTAGATGAATTGTCATCCAGACAGCCATGGAAGCTGCTTCTGCTCTTACCAACATCTGGACCATGGAAGTATTTGCATTGTAACCATACACCTCACCTAACCATATTTAGAAGGAGTTCAAACAGTCAGTTTGATCATTTCGGGGAACATGGAGATTCTTTGCTTCTTGAACTAAAACAAATCTGTACCCGCTCTACATCATGCATGCATATTTCAGAACTTAGACTTTTATCTCTTATTTTGTATTATTATTCAGCATTGTAGATGACACAAAGTTGCACTTACTTATTCTATTTAAAATTATATTCCTGCATAATACATTACATCTTTTGATCTTTTTTTGTTCATTACTATTTCCGGATATGATTCGTCTATCAGAAAAACATAAAATCTATATCTGACATTTCATCCTGGGAAACATAAGATGCCTAGCCATATGTACGTTTTGGAAGACAGACTTAAAATTTTTGTGATCCATTTCAGGCCTTTAGTAGTGCACAACTCCCATATACTAATAATTTTGAATAAATTTGTGACTACCCAATCATCATCACTCATCAGTCATCAGGAGTGCCCTTAAATGCAGCCAAATTAGTGTTTTGTATGCCATGTAATGGTATCCTGTTCTACACTGAGCTAGGAACCTAATACTCAAGAGAGTCTTGTAGAAACACTAGTTTTGTAAAGAGGTTGTGGAAGGCATGGAACTAATTGAAGTTTTCAGAATGGCAGTATTTTAAGCAAATTTCTGGAGTAACAATGGGGGCCTTGGCAGCCCCAGTTTTTGCTAATATAGCATTATAGTGGTAGGAGAAACTTTTGTTTTATGATCCCTTTTTGAACTTTACATAAAAATGTTTTTGAGATTTTTGGATGACATTTTTATTTTTTGGTCAGGTAATGGTGAGCAGGTAGCTGAATTTCTGAAGTATATTAATAGTATGACTTTTTTTTTTATATTTAAGGGTCAATACAACAAAAAATAAATAGTTAAGAATGCCACTTAACAGAGGTTTACCTCATCAGTTTACAGGAAAGGAATGTATTCAAACAGTTTATTACATTATAAAACCATCACCCACCCTGGCAGAAGAGAAATGTGGTTAAAAGCCATTTTTTAGGATATCACACCTTACTACTGATAATAGTAAGTTTCATGATAAAACCAGGGTTTTGAGTAAGATGTGTTTGATAGACAATATCCTACAGACTTGGTTGAAAGTTTAAAGGATGAGGAGGTTAAAAGTAAGTCCAAGTTTTATAGACTGTGTTGAAACATGGTCTTGGAATTACAAGAATTGCAGGTAGTGAAACAGTACCATCCCAGGAAAATTAGCAGGTCAGTGCTGGGAATTTAAATAGCTTTTATAGAGCATTGGTATGTGATTTCAGTAACACTTCCAAGGAAGTTAAATCAATATTAGATAGGAATTGGAATAACTATAATTCTACACAGGGTTTGTCCAGTGTTTTACGAGATGGCCTAGTAATGGTTTATAGATCAGGAACTGATTTAAAAATGATTTTTGAAAAGGGAGGTCACAGTAAAAAGACTGACCATATATCTGCAAAAGGTATGTTTAAATGTGGGGTATGAGCCCAGTGTAGATTTGTAGGCAGAGGTGTGAATTTCATGACAGGAAATTTTCCTAAACCTATTTATCCTAATGGGAAGTACAAATGCAACACAAAGGGGGTAGTTTATTTTGCACAGTGTATTTTATGCTTGGCGTTCTATACTGGAAAAACTGAAAAAGCTTTAAAAACACAGATATATCAGTATGTTTACTCTATAAGGAAGAAGGACCCCAATAAAGCTTTATTTAACACTCCAAGAAATGTCAGGATTTAATTTTTTTTTTTTTTTGTTTATAAAAGATTCAAAACTTTGACTGTGAGGGTGGGGAGTAATTGGTCATCACATGTAGAAAAGAGGGAATTATATTGACAAGTGTTACCTGAGTCTACAAGTCAAATCTCCCTGGTATTAATACCAACTTTCTATTAATAGTCTGCTCCTGTAGAAAGGGATGCATATTTAGGAGGGTTTTTAATTTTAACATGGCATACTTATGTTACATTACATAATTTTGCAGTTGTGGGGCATCACAATTATTTATCTGTAACTTTTCATGTGAGTTTAAATGATTGATTTTATTTACTGTAGTGTTTGTTTAACTAGAACTGGTAATGATTAATTAGTGCAAAATGAATGTTTTTTTTTTTTGTCACGAGATGGCAGTGGTTTCTTGTTATTTAAGGAAGTGTTTGAAGAGGAAATTCTGAATCTTATGAAGTTCACATTACAGCAGCAGATGGAAAGCACTTCATCGTTATTTAAAATTTAATTAGTTCCTGGTGTGTACGAGTGAGTTTGGTTTTGTTTTACCAAGTTTTGTAAGTAGATTTTGTTGCTTGGGTTAAAGAAATAGAAGGTCAGATAGGATTTGGGTGTTCCATGCATCAAAAAGCAAAACCCATGTCTCCTCGTGGTAGCCAGTAGGTTACTTTGTATAAGGAGAGGAATGTTAGACTATAGTAATAGTTGAAGAATTTAAGGTCTTTAGTTTACTTGGCCAGAAATCCTTAGGACTTTTCCAGTTGGAGTAATGTGCTTTGATTTGTACATATTAAAGGGGGTATGGTGACTTTTTTGTATTGGGTCTGTGGCTTTGAGTCTAACCTGCAAGTAAGATGACCCATATAAGGTCAAACTGCTTGCGGGCACAATACAGGTATCTTACTCAGTGAAATTCAACTGTATGTTGTGGCAAGCAGCCACACAACCACACAAACATATTCGGTGTTCTGTGTCTTTCAAGGGTGTCACTGTCCAAACTGTTGGCATTATGCAGTTTGTGTAAGGAATACATAACAATCTATAATGTAGCTAGTGACAAGCAGTCAGGCTACATAAATCAAGGCTTAACATCATCACCAATACTGTTTATATACACCTGTGCAACTTAATGAGGCTGTATACAAGTGCCTACATTTCCAAAGGAAACTTTCGTAACACATTGCCAGAAGAGGATTCATATGAGAATAACTGCAGGGCTGAAATTAATCCAATCATGACCTCTCTGTATGTTGCCTTTTATAATGACATATACATGGGTTCACAAAACAAGTAGATACTCCTGACATCTGCAAAATTTTATCTTTAAGTTTTACATTGACAGTATAACTTATTCACAAATCTGATCTGTGGAACTTTAATGCTGAATTGATGATTCACTTCTCACCACTTGAATCAAGGTAAACCCCTTTTGATTTACATAGCAGACATAATTAGCTTACAGCACAGTCTCTGATACTACAGATGTGTAAATCAAATTGCTGGAGGGTCACTCGCTGCAGGGATCTTAACCTAATCTTTGACAAGAACCAGTCATGCTGGAGAGACACGCTTCCAATTCATGTGAAACAGGTCCTATCCATGACCATCTTCAAATGCAACACAGATCAATGGATAGATAACCACAAATTCAGTCCTGGGGTGTTGCCAATGTCCCTCCTGGACAGAGGAAGTCAGTATTAACAACCATAGACCTTTACCTCTGCAAATTCCACTCATCTAACCACCAACAATTAGGGAAACTCGGGATAAATATGGCTAGGTTTGTAAGTGCTCTAGGGCCATTAGCCTAGTAACCTACTATGAACCTAAGAACTACACTCAAATAGGGCTGTCACTTACCAGTGTTACAACACATTTCCATGCAGTACATTACCTGAGCAAATTTACAAGGCAGTACCTGCTGGAAGCAGGACAGCTAAGTGAAAAGTAAGACAGCTGAAATTTACCACACAAACAGGAACTATGCTTCCTGAAAAAAAAAACAAGTTATGCACATAGGACTACAAATTATTTCACCTCTCGTCTGTTAACTTCCATATTATGATGACGCTCTTGGCTGCCAGTAGGGTTCATATGACATAAGTTCAAGCCTCTGAGCATGGTAGTAATGCTAATAAGGCACTAACTCATGAAGATTACTGATTTGCTCTTTCTGTGCATCACACCTGTGGGTCTAGTCATGTTAAGTGGTTCTTTCCATCTCATGCACTCACATGAGCACCCATGGAGTGTGTCTAGCATGGATGGAAAAGTCATTGATCCCAACAGGGACATCTTGCAACATATGTTACTTTTGCAGGTAATGGAGGTACTAAAGAGCAAATCCACTCTCAGAGATAAACATGACACACACAGTACATGCATTTACTGCAATTTTGACACATTTATATCATCATGGCACAGCAGCATTTTCCACACTACATTACAGACACCCAGCTGCATGCTGAGCTGCTAAAATGCCTTATATTTCAAATATATGCCATGAAAAATCAATGCAAATGATTGCAAGCAGCCAGCCATACATTGCTGGAATGACATTTCCTACATGGCCATGGCTTCTAATGGCACTGTATGTGGCAGGATACCCTGTTAATGCTGCAAGGAATCAAAGATCCCCACTTCCATGCAGCACTGCAGTGTTGGCATTAGAAATTAATCCATGTACCTATGGTAGGAATAAAACACATCACCTTCTGATCTTCCATCACAAAGGCAAATGATTCACCCTGGGGATCACGTCAGTCACCCTGCTAGACAGGGGTCCAGGGAAGTAAATAGTGTGGGAAGAAATAGCCAGGGAATTGTTATGGCTTGGCATGTATAGGCCCTAGGGCCGATAGCCTAGTACCAACCTATGAACCTAAATGATGTGCCACTGACATGCTTCTATTATTAATTTCTGAAGGGTAATATCATTGTTCCTCAAATAAAAGTGTACCAGTCAAAAAAATCCTCCTGCACGAAGAAAAGTTGCACGGAAACTAAAACAAAAGCATACACACAGCCAAAATGAAGCCAGCAACCAAAGTGGATCTGATAAAAAATCTTTAATGTTAAATAAACATCAAAAAAGCTCAGACCGGTTTCGGCTGGCAAAAAAGCACAGCCTTCTTCAGTGACAAAAAACACAAATTAATTGATGCAACTTAAATAGTGTTTTAAACATATCCCATTGGTTCAATTAAAATTGCTCGTTTAATCCAGGTGAAAAAAGAGCACCTAATTTAGTAATCCATTTCTTTTCCTTTGTATCTAACATTGAGTGCCATCCTGATTTATTAAATTTAATACCCTTAACCAAATCAATCACCATAAAAGAAAATTTAGCAGTGTGATGTTTTAGAGTGTGTTTGTACAATGCATTATTTATTTTCTTATTTTTAATATTGCTCATATGTTCAGAAATCCATAGTCTTAAAGGACGACATGTTTGACCAACATAAAAGGAGCCACAAATACATGTGGCCAAATAAATGAGCCATTCACTGCTACAATTTGCAAAGAATGATATGTCATAGACCCTTGGGCAATTCCTACTAGTAAATTCCTTAGATTTAACAATTTTATCACAGTTGCTACAATGACCACAGGGAAAACACCCCACTAGAGGTTCCCCAGTCATAGTTGTTTGTGAAAATTGTGCAGTGCTGGCATGATGTGTATGTTTATAATGATTGAAACATGAGGCTAGATTCATTCCCTTGCTAAATGAGAATAAACATTTGTCCGGTAATATATCTGATAATTCCGGTAGACTTAACAAAATGTTCCAATTTCTCTGTACACTATTCATGAGTACATCTGAATTCCTAGCATATGTTGTTAAAAACCTGATTGGCTATGTGGTCCTCTGATCCCTGAGTTTATAAGTTAACAATTCCTGCCTAGATAAAGAGTTGGCCTAATTGCTGGCCCGCAAAACATGTCCCATAGAATATCCCCTGGCGCGAAATCTGTTGATTAAATCACATCTATCTTCTTGGAAAGTATCCTCCTGAGAACATATGTGCCTCAAACGTATAAACTGTGATTTGGGTATGTTTTTGGCAATGTGTGGAGGATGAAAGCTGGATGCGTGAAGGACTGTGTTGTATTCAGGATATTTCCTGAAAACCTGTGTACTGAGAGTGTCATCTGGTTGTCTTGTTATTAACACATCCAGAAAAGTTATTGTGTCAACATGATAATTGACAGTGAACTGTAAGCCCCATATGTTATCATTTAAATATGAGACAAATTCAGTTAAATAATCAACATCAGCCCTCCACACCATCCAGCAATCATCCAAATAATCATCCAAATAATGCCTCCAAATATCAATTTCTGGAAGGTAAATGTTATGGCTGCTATTGTAGATTATATGTTCTTCGTTCTTCGTTCCACTTCCTGCTGGGGGCCATGGATCCGATGCTGGCTGTGTGATTTATCTGCAGCCATCTTTTCTGCTTTTTTTGTCTCAATCTGGTTAATTTTTTGCTTCCAAGTGCCATCTGGATTTTATATTTGCCTTTTTTTCTACAACGCATGGTTCATTGGGATGTGTGATTTGTTTTGGACAATATTTTACATTGTTTTGGTTCCTGTCGACGTATTTCCATGCGAACTGGGCGTCTCTTCATGAATAACTTACAGGACTACTGACCTTATGTGTATATATATATATTTATATAGGGTTGTAGTTTACAGTGTATTTTTTACATGAAGTTTTGATGATGGCAGGGGTTCAGATGATTTCCGAGCTTTTCGTTCAACGTTTGATTCCATTTTTTGGGCGTTTTATTTGATACCAGCAATTTTATTAATTGGGGCTAACAATACTTTATATATGGACCTGGCGCTTGGCAACAATGTCTACAGTTATGTGATTTATGGACAACTTGATTATTCGTTGGAATTGTGGAGGTTGTTCATAATAACTTTCCATCATCTTGTGACATTGCTACGTGGCCTGTGGGTCAATTTATCTACATACTAGTTTTGATCATTATACTGGACTAAGGTACTGTGTGTTTTTTCTACATAACCATTTTGGATTTTTTGGGGGTTATTCTCTCTTTTTGGAGTTACTTCCACATTATATTATGGAGTGTAGTTTGCGATGAGATCTGTGGCCTTATTGAATTGTCGTTCTCTCTTGGACCAAGAATTCATGCATAGAAACGCTTATGGGTTTCATCAACGCTTTATGTGAAGTTTTGAAACATCAGTGACTATTGTGGACACTTGTGAGGAAAATATTGAAAAATAAGTACAATATGATTTTCAGCATTGTTAATGATATTTTTTGTGTCCTATGTATACTGAATTGGTCTAGCCTTATTGTTATTCTTTTTGGCTTATTAATACATACTGAATGTCTTGTAACTTTTTTTAGCATCATAGCAAGATTTTGATCATTGCATATTTTTTATATGATAGACAGATTCCTTTTTGGATCACATATCCAATACAGAGGCCTTGTTGGTTTTTTATTCAGAATATACAGGTATTGGATTTGGTGGTCTTCGCATAGGCTATGTATTTCAATTTATTTGATTGTTTTATCTTTTAAATTATTTTGGAGAACTATTACTGTCAGCTTGATCAATACATGTTAATTGGGGATGTTATATGTTTCTCACAATTGTTGTCTTTTTTATAGGATAAGTCTTTTTAGAACAGGTTTATACCTGAACTTAGTATTTTGTACAGCGCCCCCTTGTATCTTACATTTGGGTTAGACAAGTGTTTCTTAATATAATATAGTTTTGGTTTATGTTTCTATTTACCAACATATGGGTCATATTCTATTGGTGATAATTATTTATGATAATATTCCCTCTACAAGATGGCAGCATATATCATCTTTTAAATTTTATCAACATGTTTGGGTCCAATATTTGTGAAGATTAAAGTTTTGAGCTTTACAATTTGTAGTGAATGGTCAGGGTTAGCCCCCTGAGTTTCTGTGTATGATCTAATTGAATTTTTACTATTGTTTTTGGTGAAACCATTTGCAACCAATATATATAGATATATATATATATATATATATATATATATATATATATATATATATATATATATATTTTTTTTTTTTTTTTTGGCATCATTGCCTAAGTCTTTTTGCAGTGTTACTATATATTTTTCATTGTCATCTTATTTTATCTCATTTCATATTTCATAAAGCATATATTGTTTTTGACCATTGGTATTTGGCTGTATTTGTTTTTGGGAATGTAGCAACACAGGACAGGTGATAATTGGCCTGTCCTTTAGAGCTATTACTGTTCCCCTCATATTGATATGGCATTTTTATGTGAAGCCATTATTGTCATCTCTATTAACAGATATAATGGAGCTTCTCAATTTGGTTTTAGGGCTTTCTGCAGATAGAGCAGATTTGAGTGCATTTGGTCTTGGTGCATGTTCTATTAGTAACTCTTCTAATGACCCCTTGGGGCCTGAGCCATCATGTAGTTTGGCCTTTGATAATCTTTATAAGCATTTAAAATTGTTAAGATCTAATGTTTGGCATTCCAAACTTTTCAAAGCTTAGATTGCAAAAGGAATCACACCAAGGGGTCTCAGAATTCGAATTCAACCACATGTGGGGCAGCCAGATGAGGAGCTCAATAACCAATGGTCTAATATACAACAGCATGCTACTATGTCATTTGTTGAAGCTTTGGATAAATATTATGACAGAATTATTGATTCTGAAATTAACACTGTAACAGACTTATGCAATGATGTACAAAAATTTGAGGGGGAAATATTCTTCAAGAAATATCTTAACAAGGTGGCCAATGATCTCACCAATCTTGAAGAACAGCTAAAATCTAGAAAAATCAAAAAATTTAAGCGGGATCGAAATGATTATCAGGGAGCTAACCCCATTAGTTTTCCTTCCAAACATGTTCGTTTTAACCCTCATCCAGTTAAAACACCAAGAAGAAAGAGACCCAGATCCATATTACGTAACAAATCTATAACAAATGGATCATCTACTGATGATCCTTCATCATATACAGACAGTGATATACAGCCAGCATCGGATTCACCCAACCCCAAAAGAGCCCAAGGCTTTGTCCCTTTAGGGGGAAATATAAACGTGGAGGCAGAAAACACAAAAAGAATCGAGAATATTCAGAGTCTGTTAGAAATGGTAATACAGAAATAAGTAATGTTAATTCTAATGTTCTAAATTTGTCTGATTGTGTTTTGTCTTCATCACAAGTGGCTATTCTAAATAAAGGCTTAACATTTATTCCTGGGTTTGTTATTTCTGAGGACCATTTGGTCCAGGATGTCTTGTCATTTTGTAGAACTCTTAATTTGAAATTACAGTTTGGAGATGGGGATGCATCTTATGATCAAAATAAATTTATTTATCATAAATCTAAATATCTTCCTCCAATGCACCCCATTGTACACTTGTTTCAGAATATGATTCTCAAAGACCTATATTTTGATAGTTCTGATACTCATTTCAAACCCAACAATTTGTCATCTAGTGAAAAACAGGCTATTGTTGAACTACAACAAAACAAGGATTTGGTTATTATTTCAGCAGACAAAGGTGGGGCAGTCGTGGTTATGAACTGGTCGGATTATGACAAGGAGGCCAGGAGACAATTATCTGACAAACGGTACTATGCTGAAATGTGTTTAAATCTTACACACAGGTTCAAGAAACAGATTGATGAGTTTCTTATTAGTGCTAGAGATACTGGCCTCATAACCACTTCTACACTACAACAACTTACTATTCAGGATCCTATCAATCAATATATTTATTTTCTTCCAAAAATCCACAAGGATCCTGTACATCCCCCAGGTAGACCTATTGTTTCTGATCGAGGTTATCTTACAGAACCATTATCCTTGTTTTTGACTAGACATCTTAAGCCTTTGTTGTCATATGTTCGTTCTCGCTTGCAAGACACGACTGAATTTTTACACATTATATCTGATGCACAATTGGAACCTGGTTGGCTGATGTGTACACTTGATGTTAGTTCTCTGTATACGAACATTCCGCATCAGGTGGGGCTGGAAGCTTTAACTCACTGGCTTAATATAGCCCATCTATATAAACAAGATTTCAATTCCTTTCTTGTTGGTCTTGCAGAGCATGTCCTCACCAATAATGTCTTTTTCTATCAAGACATTTGATTTTGGCAGATCAAAGGAACAGCAATGGGAGCATCATTTGCTCCTATTTATGCTGACCTTTTTATGGCTTATATAGAAGAACATATAATCTACAATAGCAGCCATAACATTTACCTTCCAGAAATTGATATCTGGAGGCATTATTTGGATGATTGCTGGATGGTGTGGAGGGCTGATGTTGATTATTTAACTGAATTTGTCTCATATTTAAATGATAACATATGGGGCTTACAGTTCACTGTCAATTATCATGTTGACACAATAACTTTTCTGGATGTGTTAATAACAAGACAACCAGATGACACTCTCAGTACACAGGTTTTCAGGAAATATCCTGAATACAACACAGTCCTTAACGCATCCAGCTTTCATCCTCCAGACATTGCCAAAAACATACCCAAATCACAGTTTATACGTTTGAGGTGCATATGTTCTCAGGAGGATACTTTCCAAGAAGATAGATGTGATTTAATCAACAGATTTCGTGCCAGGGGATATTCTATGGGACATGTTTTGTGGGCCAGCAATTGGGCCAATTCTTTATCTAGGCAGGAATTGTTAACTTATAAACTCAGGGATCAGAGGACCACACAGCCAATCAGGTTTTTAACAACATATGCTAGGATTTCAGATGTACTCATGAATAGTGTACAGAGAAATTGGAACATTTTGTTAAGTCTACCGGAATTATCAGATATATTACCGGACAAATGTTTATTCTCATTTCGCAAGGGAAATAATCTAGCCTCATGTTTCAATCATTATAAACATACACATCATGCCAGCACTGCACAATTTTCACAAACAACTATGACTGGGGAACCTCTAGTGGGGTGTTTTCCCTGTGGTCATTGTAGCAACTGTGATAAAATTGTTAAATCTAAGGAATTTACTAGTAGGAATTGCCCAAGGGTCTATGACATCTCATTCTTTGCAAATTGTAGCAGTGAATGGCTCATTTATTTGGCCACATGTATTTGTAGCTCCTTTTATGTTGGTCAAACATCTCGTTCTTTAAGACTACGGATTTCTGAATATATGAGCAATATTAAAAATAAGAAAATAAATAATGCATTGTAAAAGCACACTCTAAAACATCACACTGCTAAATTTTCTTTTATGGTGATTGATTTGGTTAAAGGTATTACATTTAATAAAACAGGATGGCACTCAATGTTAGATACAAAGGAAAAGAAATGGATTACTAAATTAGGTGCTCTTTTTTCACCTGGATTAAATGAGCAATTTTAATTGAACCAATGGGATATGTTTAAAACACTATTTAAGTTGCATCAATTAATTTGTGTTTTTTGTCACTGAAGAAGGCTGTGCTTTTTTGCCAGCCGAAACCGGTCTGAGCTTTTTTGATGTTTATTTAACATTAAAGATTTTTTATCGGATCCACTTTGGTTGCTGGCTTCATTTTGGCTGTGTGTATCCTCAAATAAAAGGCCAAATGTTTCCAGTATTTCTCCTTCATTTGGCATATTATAACAAATGCTACCACCCCATCACTGCTGTCAACTTTACAAACAAGTGTCTGAATCATAAAATTATTCTCTACATATTTGGAATAAACAACAGCATGTGGTAAATAAGTATTTGCTGTATCCCCTCTAACTTAACTATTGCACAGTCATTGCTAAGTAAAAGAAAGAAAAGCAAGAATGTTACATTTCTCACAAGAAGGAAGAAAGAAAGAAAAAGAAAGAAGGAAAAAGAAAAAAAGAAAGAATATGAAAGAAATAAAGAAGGAAAAAGAAAAAAAGAAAGAATAAGAAAGAAAGAAAGAAAGAAAAAGAAAAAAAGAAAGAAAGAAAAATAGCAAGACCTATGTACTTTCCAGAAGTCATATATTAGCTCTAGTTCAGTTAAATACAGAGCAGCAAGCAACATTTTGAACTACTCCCCACCATAAAATAGCTCCCTGTCTGGATTAGCACCTTGTAAGCACATACGTAGGTTAGCATATTGACATTTCTGTCTTCAGATCTTTAGCCAAGGTAAACTGCCATGTTGGAATCACTGAACAAATGAGTAAACATTCGTAGAAGTCTGCAAAAGTTGTTGAATAATCGGCATACCTACAGTTTTCAATTTTCATTTCACTCAGGAAATGAAATAGGACATTAGCAATGAATGTGACACACCAAAAGTTGCAGTTTTTGTATTTCCAAAATATATCTTCTACATCCAGAATCAGGGACAGACCAGGAAATAATGAGAGACAGTCGAGGACTGTTTTAAAAATATTACTTCTATCAATTGAGAATTTAAGAGAGTAAGAGAATGTGAATCAGAATGCATATAGTGAAGTAAAAGACACCTCTAATTCTAGAAAAAGTGTAATCCACAACCTTTTCTCCCCAAAATATCAGTTTTACAAAATATTAGAATGGATAGAGAAAATGTTTTGAGCCAAAAGCAGGGGTAACTGAGAGTTATGCTCCATAAGATGGCAACACCTTCTACCACAAGCAATATAGTCAAGGGGAGTCTGCAGCAGAAACAGAATTGGCAGTGAGAAAAGAAGAGCAGAAGAATAGCTATAGTTCCTACTACTCATAACAAACGATTAAGTAACGACCTCCATTTCAAGCACATGAACAGTCAGTAGCCTCCTACCAGTGATCTGAATCCCAAAGACACAGCCAAGAAAAAAAACGTCAAGAAACAGCTTCTACGGGTACTCAGCAGCCAAGACTAAGACACTGGAGACTGATAGTGTGATCCCCTCAGAGACTTGCCAAAGCTGATCACAAGTATTACTGTTGGGGGAAACTCTATATGTTCTACTTTTTCACCAAGGGGAGAGAGGCATGAATCAAGGAGGGCCATGTACGGACCAAAGGATCAATAAGATCCCTATCTAATAATGACAAATCAATATGTTATGGAACTAGCCCCAAAGAGGTTCACCAAAAGGAGGAGACACTGCACTTTAATTTGCAGTTATCAGAATTTAGGAACATCGGGTCAATGCAACCTGCAGAAGCTACAAGCCACTCTGTAATATCTGGAATTAAGCAGAGGCTAAAACTTTGGGTGCAGCTTGTCCAAAATTGGAATTTTCAGCACTTTTCTATAGCTAAAGTTACTAACGCAGGGTAGCTAGACCAGCAGCACAGGCATTACCTATGAACTTTCTTTTTCACTCACACACAGCAAAGTCTTGCCATTTTTATGAAATTCAAAAGATGGCATGACCTGGAAAAATGACTGCTTCAGCTACATTTCAACTGTCAGTGTTTAGGTGTATATGTGATTACTGTATGTTCTTTTATTTAAACCTAACATATTATTTTATTTAGCTCAAAAACAAGACCAGTACTTAGTCTGAAATGTATTACCATATATAAAATAGACATAAAGTTTCATGCAAAAACAAATGTATCTTCATTTTGTAGAATGAAACTTTTCTCAAGGCTTGTGCAGCAAAATCTAAATGCAAAATAGTAATACCGCTAAAGAAGACATGAGGATATGGACTTCAGGCATGCTCCCATGACAGGGAAATAAGATGGATTGTTGCAAGATTAAAGACCCCACGAGGAACTATATAGTACTATCCACAGAATGTAACACCAACATAGACAATTCAGATTAGTTTAATGCATACTTGGCCCACATCACCAGTTTTACCTGCAGAGACCAGCCAGTGATTATTGCTGGAGACTTCAATACATTACTGGACTTTCTCATAAATAGGTCTATGTTGTCCAGCAAACACAACACCAGATTGCAGGCAGTGTTTTAAGATAAAAGTGTCAGTTCCTAGAATTTATGGAGATAACTTTCCTCTCAAGACTATGGGTATAAATCTATGGTCAGTGATTCCTAGCAAAGAAGCAGGCTAGATTTCTGCAGACACATTGCCCTCGCTCTTATCAAACCATGGCTCAGTCTTGCCAGAGATATTCCCACTAGAGTCATGCATCCCTGAGCCCAGCTGGAAAATCAACCTGCAAATATTAAAAAGATTGCAAAACCCTTAACTTTTTGTGAAAAGCAGCACAGCAATAAATGGTCATTAACCCAATAGGATCTGTGCAACAATTCATGCAGCAGAGCAGCTGCAAAGTGGAGATAGTATACATACAGCAGCCAAATTTAAGATGCTAGCACATCTGAAAGAAAGACAAGCTCAATAGAGAATACTCCTGGCCACTTACATTAAAAATTTCTCCCATTTGCACTTAAAAACAGCAGCAAAGCAAGTCTGTGTAATGAAGTACAAACCAGACAAATTTTTTAGCCATCCATCTAACATATAGAAGGACTTTTAGCATTACAACTGTAATTTCCAAACAAGCACAAAATGCCACAGAGCAGATAAGTATTATGTCATTGATCTTGAACAGCAGGAAACCGTATCATACCAGTAAACCACTTGCTTTTTGTGTTGAATACATTCCTCATATGATCTTTTAGAACTCCTATACCATGTGATTAAAATATAAAAGTTCTTCCTTACATGATGAGGTGGGCAGAGGTTTTTGTATCAAAGCTGATTGATATTTATATTGGAGTTTTATGAAATATATATATATATATATATATATATATATATATATATATTATTTTATTTAACGTTTGTTAACTGGGTTTTCCTGGCCTATATGGCAACAGAAAGTTAGACAGTATGAAACTATTCAACATTAGTACAAAGAAGCAAACATACTACCTCAATATTCTCAAAGTTTTAAACATTAGCACTATAGCAGTACAATATCCTCAATAATTAACACAGAAATGCAAATTTGACTCTGAGCTGTGAAGTGGTGTGAGAAAATCTCAGTATGTACAGTGCATAGAACAGAAACACAACAGGGAGAATTCAGTAAAGCCAACATGGATTAATTTTTCATGCAGGCATACTGGCATTGAGCTTACATGAAAGTAAGCAGCCGTGCAATCCAGTAAACGGAGCTGAGGAGCGCACACAAGTGTGTGAACATGGAAGTGTCCATGGCATGCATATCACCTCATAAGCAAGTGAATTGCATACAGATGCGGGTGCTGGAGTGATCCAGCAAGCAGATAGTCCTGCAGACCTGGTGTTGGTGTCTGAAAAGTACATGAAACATTTCTGTGTACATGAAATTAAAAGTTGAACAGGGGCTGTAAAAAGCAAGTAAGAATGTCAAAAATAGCATAGCAGACATATGTGCAAAACTATGCCCTGTGTATCCAAAAACTAATGGAAAATAATTTAAAATAATTATTTTTTTAATATCCATATTATGTTTGCGTGGCGAGCAGCAGTGCACAAACATGCAGTTATGCAAAATAAATATTTAAAAGTGTAAAAATGAGAAAAAAATAAATATGTGATAATAATGCATTATAGGGCCTTGCATGGAGTATGTACAATGGTAGATGTCTGCGGTTGCTATGGAGGCAAGTCCTGGAAGAGTGTAGTTTGCTGGTTGTATGCACAGATCTATATGCAAATGACCTGGGGATACTGAATAGCAAAAATGGGTATCCATGATCGCAGATCACATCTGTGTAACCCCAGAACCATGTTGGTGTCCACAGAAAAGGTAGCTGATATCAAAGGGGGGTGTGTTTCTATTTCTTTAAGCACACTGGAGCATAGCAGCACCTGTTTGCAAAATGCACCACCGCTGAGCTGAGCAGGAGGGGTATGTCCAGTGCTACTAAGCTTTGTTTAGCTTCGGTGCATGTGTTTAAGCTGGATTGAGCATGTTTGCATGGCGTGCTGCTGTGCTGAGTGTGCCTGTTCATGGAGGTGTGTCTATTGACTGCTGAGCATTGTTTATACCTATGTCGCAGGTTTGCACGCCTCGCCACAGTGCTTAGCAAGGAAGGGTGTCAAAAAAAAAAGAAAAAAAAAGAAATAGGCTGAGAAAGCCAGTCATATATAAATTACTGATGACCCCTGTTTCACCTAAACTTGGAGATTCCAACCCCTCAGTAGTGTACTTGGCAGGTGGAATGCATCATAGTTAGCCAATCACAAAGGCTGCATCTGCAGCAGAGGATTATAAAGTATGCATACACCCTACAATCTGATTTCACCCCCAAAATCTGCACCATTGGAGTACAGACTTAGTCATTTTAACTGAGAGAATGCTAGGGGCTGCTGCAGCTCTGCTACATCTGTATGTGCTAGATGCTGAACTTAGTGCTGATGTTGCTGCTGGCAATAGGTCTAGACTGAGAATAAGAGTGTTCAGGTCCAGGGTAACCTTCCAGGAGCTACATGAGCCGGAGATTGCAGAGTGCTACAGGGTGGATGGGGACATACTACAAGAACTCACCAAGCTCTGCCGCCCTCAACTCATACCTAGAGCCAACAGAGGGAACCCATCCCATTGGAAACAAAAGTATGTAAAGTCCTTAGGATACTAGCTACAGGTACATTTCATAGACCAACTGGGGACATGATGGGGGTCTCACAGGCATCAGAATTCAGGGTACTCCACCACTTCCTGGATGCCATGCAAACACATGCCATTGAGCACATTTATTTGCCCTGCACCCCTAAGGAGAAAGCCAGCAGTATGTGTCTATTCTACTATGTAGCACATTAACCTGATTTACTGGGTTCCATAAACTGTACTCATGTCCACATCAAAGCACTGCCCAGTGAGGAAGGTAGAGTTTACATCCACCACAAGGGATATTACTCCATCAACTGCCAGGTCATGTGCCCAGGGCATTATCATGAGTGTGTGTGCTGGCAGGCCTGGCAGTTATCACGACTTCCATATCTGGCACACATCACAGCTGTACCAGATGTTTTCCAGGGGAGACATCCCATACAGCTATCTACTGGGGGATGCTATCTACGTCATCGATGATCACACTCATCAGAAATGCGCACACACATACTGAAGAACACCATAATGTGGCACACACACAAACTAGGAACATCATAGGGCATGTGTTTCGGCTGCTCATGCCACGGTTTTGGTGCCCAGATATATTTGGTGGAGCTCTTCAGTACTCCCTGTCACATGTGCACAGATGTTCTCAGTATGTGCCATGCTGCACAATATGATCCTGTGGAAACAGAGCTGCAGCAGGATCATTACAGGGAAAGGACACACAGCCTCATACCAGTGCCTAGGCCCCCACAGCCACATCCACAGGAGAACTTGAAGGAGGAATCCTCTGAGGTTGTCCCTGTAGGCAGACATAGGTGTTCCCAGTATGTCCTGGCCTAGAGACTGACACCTTACTCCCAGTAACATACATAGTAAAAAGGATGCCAGCCAGACCACAGAACCTGTACTTAACCATGTATTGGCTGTGTACTGTGTGCATCAAACAGAGTCAGCCCTTAAACACAGGTCTCTCAACCTCTGTGTTCAAAAGATAAGTCAATCTACTGTACAACAAATGTACAGGGTATTAGACTATGGTAACATATATATATGGACCTACTGCATATATTCAAGGGAATATAGTGGGCTACTGGGCTACTTGCAGAGAGCTAACAGCTACTTGGGACAATAGGTACTCTGTCCAATACTTAGTGCCTCATAATATGCATTAGGCCACATGGCTGAAAACCCCATTGCCTTATACAAGGGAAATGCCAAACAATTGGGTCATAGGACAGAAGCATGGCTGTTAGTGCCAGAGTCAACACATCAGTGTTCCCATTCAACTGCATTAACAATATGTCTGCAAAGGGGTTCCTATTGGAACATCGAATATTCAATCATTCGAATCACTAAAGGTCGACCTTTAATGATCGAACGATTAAATATTCGAATGTTCGTAAAGAATTATTTAAAAAAAGAAAAAGTAAAGGGTGTGGTGCGCCCCCACTCCCCCAGCTACTTAAATATATCAACTCCGAGATTGTGTTACAGCATAGGAAAGGGAAACCTTCCCTTTCCTACACTTAACTCCATTAAAGTGCAATCTCGGAGTTGGTATATTTAAGTAGGGTGGGTGTGGGGGGATGCAAGGGGGCTTGCCCCTGCTCACAGCAGTTACTTTTGTTTGATTTCTTTTCTTTTCTTTTTATTACATTTTCAAAGTTTTAGTACTTTGATCATATGGTGTTTACCATATGGTATTCGAAGTACTGAAACTTTGATAATGTAATATGTAACCATCTGCAAGGATATAGCAGCAGACCACACAAATCCAGGTCTGTCACAAAGAACTTGGCCACATGTTCTATTTTCCACAAAATGCAGGGGTCACAGCAGGAGTCCCAGTGTATGTCTGTATGATGTTGATAGTGTGAGGAATTAAGCCTCACTTTCTGATGGCTGATGTGACCCACTGGGCTAAGGACATTAGCATGGTTGATGGTGTTGATGGTTTGAAACTGGTCGCACTTACAACATTTGCATGTGAGTTACTCGTATGGTAGGAGTCCCACAGACTCTCAAAATGCCACAATCTGTTACTGCAAGAAAGCTGGACAAAGCCAGAGAAAATAGGGGGACAGAGGGACAAACCTATAGACATTATACATGGTCTGAATACCCTAGAAGGTGGGTAGTATAACAGCGGGTTGCAACAAGTCAGATTAGCAGCAGGATGTAAAAGTCACCACTAAACTGTGTCAGTACTTACAACAATTCAGATGACTGCATTTAGTAGTATATTACACAACTGTATGAGGAACAAAGCAGACATATGGGGCAGAATGCTGGACATTCTGCAAAACATGTACAGTGAGAGGTATGAAGACGGTCACCCTGTGTGTGGTGTTACATCATGTACCCCAGTCACATCATACCTCTCAACCACTTTGAGCAGGAAATCTGCACAATGCAATGAACAATAGTGGTACAAAGGCCCAAGTATAGGGAGAAGGATTAACTACTGGCCAGACAAATGTGGAAAGTTCAGTGAATAACAGGTTGTGCATTACCATGAATGCCCTGATGAGTATGGAGTCAGTAACTTAAATTTCTGACATCATTTTCTAATGTTCACTCTATAATGATTTGCCACTAATGTACCAGAAAATCACAATACTATGTAAAATGTACAAAAAATATGAGATGCAGAATTCTGTACATTCTATTACAATCTGTACAGTTGATACATATATGTCATATATCACGTTCAGCAAACAGCCGGGAAATGCCTTGGACAAAATATCAGGGAGGTGCTGGACTGTTGAATTAGGTCCAGCAGCAAATTTTCTGGAGCACAGAAAATCACAGACTAGAGTACAGGTAGGTCTGGCCTGGAGTCACCTTGTAAGTACTGACAAACTAGGCATGCTCTTATACTTAGCTAACTTGAGCCCATGTCTAATGCATCATCTACCCAAAGAACTGCTATGTGGAAATTTGTCTGTGCATACAGACAGATATGTATATGCATCTGTCACTCCATATCCCCCTCACACATGATTACCCTATCTATCAGTATGTGGACCATATATATATATATATATATATATATATATATATATATATATATATATATATAAGTATATGTATGTGGGGATGTACGAATGTCCCCACTTGCATGCAGAAAGCTGGGGTTATCTGCTTCTACACACACAACAGTTGTCTGATGGTAAAAGACCAATGCTGCATAATGACAGAATATACTCATCCACAGAACTCGGTGGCTGTGGAGTGTCACTCTGTAGACAGACAATGGTGAGCAAGCAGTGTAATGTGCAATGTTTGCAATGCAGGACTTTTACAGGCCATATTGTCACTGGCCAATTGTCCACCAACCAAACTTCAACTGGCCAGACATAGCAATACCGGTAACTTTACACACATAGCAGGGGTATTAACAGGTATCCCACTGCTAGGACACTAGATACAATAACAGCATCAAGCAGAGTCACTCAGCATGTCACACATGCTGAGTAATACAAGGCCACTTTGTGAGTTCACAAGTACTGTGGCAGCATCCACATGTACAACAAATATAACCTGTGGCACACACAATAAGTACTGTGAGCTATAGTGCATAATATTAGGTAGGTAAGGGTTCTAATCTCACATCAGCCACCTTATATGTGTGTGTGTTTGTGTGTGTGTGTATGTGTGTGTGTGTGTGTGTGTGTGTGTGTGTGTGTGTGTGTGTGTGTGTGTGTGTGTGTGTGCATGTGCGTGTGTGTGTGTGTGTGTGTGTGTGTGTGTGTGTTTGTGTATGTGTAGATGTATCCCCTACAACAGTGCAGACATACCCATCTGGCCTGTGCTGGTGCAAAGGTTATTCACTTTATGGCCCTGTGGCTACTTGCCAGCTTCTCCATTCTCCTCCTGTACAAGGTCTGCTGATGTCATCCACCTTAACAGCTCTGGCTGACAATCTAATAGCAGATAAGCTCCATGGCACATGTGATAAGTACTTTGAACTATAGTGTATACTACTAGATAGGTAGGGGTTTTAATCTCACAACAGACAACTGTTTGAGCTAAAGTGTATACTACTAGATTGGTAGAGGTTCCAATCTCACAACAGGCAACAATGTGCCTGTGTGTGTGTGTGTGTGTGTGTGTGTGTGTGTGTGTGTGTGTGTGTGTGTGTGTGTGTGTGTGTGTGGGTATGTAACAGCACTGGCTGACAATCTAATAATACATAAGCTCCATGATACATGTGATAACTACTTTGTGCTGTAGTGTATAGTACTAGATAGGTAGGTGTTCTAATCACACAACACACAACTCTCTGTGGGTGTAAATATATCCCTTTACTGCACGGAAGACATGCCTGTATGGCCTATCTCCATGCAATGGTTATACATTTTTCTCCATTGTGCTCCTTTACAAGGCCTTCTAATGTCATCCACCTCAACAGCACTGGCTGACTGTCTAATAACAGATAAGCTCCATGGTGCATGTGATAAGTATTTTGTACTTTAGTGTGTACTACAAGATAGGTAGGGGTTCTAACCTCACATACACCCAGTGTGTGTGTGTGTGTGTGTGTGTGTGTGTGTGTGTGTGTGTGTGTGTGTGTGTGTGCACAATTATATTCCTTTCAGCAGTACACATATGGCCATATGGCTATTTATGTGCAATAATCATGCATTTTACTGCCCCGTGACTAGCTGCTGGCCCTAAGTAGCCCACAGCTACCTAGTCATAACTGCTATCCACCACCACCTATATTTGTATGTATGGATCACCCAGGTGACACGTATAAGGGTAGCAGATCTTGTCACAGGGTATGCATGCATGATTACTCTGACTGCCCCTCATTGTCCCTGACACACTGATTGACATATCTGCACCTAGGTAACCAAGCACGTATAAAGCCATACCATGCTGTTGTCATATTTCTGCTGTGCTGCCATGCCATCCTGTGCCACTGTATTGCTGCCAAGTCTCCATAGCTTAGCCACTCAGACCCCTGGAACAGAAACATACACAGGTCTGTGGTGACACCTGTCATTCTGTAACACTACCACCAGTCTAACATCATGCAACAAAGATACATAAAGTTTGATGTGTAGTAATGACACATGCCAGAATTCAGCACCTGTCATGGCCCACAGCACATGCCTTGGCATAACAATACCACACTACACAACTACATGTAAAGTAATATAGACAGCCTGTGCATCAGACATGCATTCACATGTCCCTGCATTGATTGCATGGATGGCAGGGATGTGGAACAGGTATAAACACATGCAAACGGTGAATTGTTGTGGGGGTGCCAGAGGCCTTGGCTGTGCCAAACAGTTGACAGTATGTGTGCGAGTCAGGAAGGGGTGCTAGTTAGATGGGCCATGGAGAGGTGCCATGTGTGTCTGCTGGTGACCTGCTTGTGACAGTGATGTTTGATGGTATGCATGCATACAGTCAAGCCCAGTTTTAGCGCTACACATGTGTATGTTGTACAGCTGTGGACTGTACATGGCAGAGTGGACAGTTCACCATCTCTGTCCACGAACATGGGAACTGGCACTGCCAGTAGTGGCACTGGCACCACCATGGTCAGATGTGATGCTAGTAGCTGACAATGACTGTCTGTTGGGCCCGTGTCCCACACAGGACCACGTGCCCATGGCCTGCCATGTCATGGTGTGAACAGCACACTTCCTTCTGTAGTGCTGGAGGTACTGCCACTACAAAAGCATGAATGTGCACAGCCTCATGGAGTCTCAGCAGATGGTGTTGCTGACCTACATCCACATGACAGATGCCCTACTCCAACCAGTTGTTCCAGCAAAGACAATGTCTGGTGAGAGACTGACACTGTCTCAGCCCACCGTCTGCCCACTACATCAGTGAAATGATCCATGGCATTACCAATGTGGTGGAAACAGTCATGGATGTCAGACTGTGCTGTACCCATAATACTGAGCATCCATCTGGTGTTGCATTTGGAATGTGCCTGTGCTTCCATGATGGACCAAAACATGTGCCAAGTGACCCATGATGTTTCACATGTGACAGGTGGTGGATGGACAGCAGTCCTCCTTCAAGCACCACTGTCAATCTGCTTGTGTGAGACCTCATCAGTTCTCTAGCTATGGCCAGTATCTACACTCACTGATGCCATAGTTGCCATGCTGTCCTTTTCAATGTCGTCACCGTCTGACCGTCTGATATCTGTGGCCTCAGGGGACTGGGTATGTGTGGATATACTGACTGTGTCCAAGGACAGTGGAGGATGAAGTGGGATGTCAACCCCTGGGACAGATTCAGCCCCCAACAACACTACCTGTAAATCACTATGGCCACCATCTTCATCAGAGTTCAATGAGACACTGAAATCAGGTTGTGAAGGGGACAGACGCCAATCCCTGTGTTCACCTGTGAGGAGAAAGACAAAATCAATGCATTACTACCTGCACTATTATGTATGGTAATCCATGCAGACACATACAAATGAGGGGCCATTATACATCCAACATGTTATTTCTGATCCCATGCACAACAACATACGCAGCCAAGACAGGCCCTTTATAACATGCACTGCAGCTACATCCGGTTAACATTGCCAGTACAATACACCTGGAAGATAAGAAATATGACAGTGTATATGATAGACCTACACCTAAAACTCAGTGCACCTTTCTTGAGCATAATATGCCAGTTGTAGTATCAGTGCCTCAGGTATGTACCATCACCCTATTGTGTGTGAACAGGCATCTTGGAGTGACTGCCTCCTGTATAGCAGGCTGCATAGTCCTTCTTAACAATAAGTGCAAATGTGTTAATGCTCCTGCAAATATACAGCTGTGATTACCCATTCTATTCACTTCAGTTAACTGCTCCAAAATGGAACATGCAACTGTTCTACTCTGGCTAAGCATAACAGTTGTGCCTAGGGCAACATGGCAGCCCTTAACATTTTTAGGGTATATACAATCTGTCAAACAACAGTATCACACTTACCAGATATAGGACCTTGGACTCCCACCACACCTGATGTATCCATGAAAATGTGAGGGAGAGGTATTATTAGCAATACCACATGTTGCATTGTTACAAGGAAATATGTGTGTATATCCACATGTACAGTAGCTAATGTGTTACAGCCTACATTGCTGACATTCTGAGTATGTGTGCACAACTGTGAGTTAAAATCAACCCCCACAATGCAGATAAACCTGATACCCATGTACTGGTATGCAGACCCTGCCAAAATGACTGATACAATATTACAGTGATGAACACAGTAACCTTATCTGGATACTCTTCTGATGTAAATGCTGTGGCACCCACCTCCAGGTTGTATGGGGGGATGGATGGCTGTGAGCTGGTGGCTGATCCCAGGTTCACCAGGAATTCCTTTGTGGCTGAGAGTGGTTGTACTGTTGCAGGCCCTCTACCAGTGGCAGCATGGTCCCTGGCTACAACAGCTACCCTTTGCCGTGCAGCATTGACCATATCTGTGGCCCATTGTTGGACCTGCTCATAAGGCCTGTCCTGTGGGGAGAATTGGTTCACTGCCATGACAATGTCAGCCCACAGTGCTGCACATTGGTCACAATTATGATGGCCCTTGTACAGCACAATGTTGTGATACAGTCTGAGGCCATCCAGGATAACATTATTTTCTGTGGCTGTAAATATTGGGTGCCTCCTTTGATACATCGTTCTCGAAAGACAACAAGAGGGGAACACATCACAGGGCCAGATATGTGGACTTCCACTATGTACAGACTCTGCACAACCAAAATGAGCTGCACTATCCACTACTACCTCACATGTCATACCCCAAAGTCTATTAACGCAATACATGTGTGGCTATCACCAAGATAGTAGCAATAATGGTTATATCCCTGTGTGCCATGACAGAGTCTGCTGTATGTCTCTACACCCATCACTGCAGTCTACTGTGGTGTGTTCCCTATGGGGAAAGTCCCACTACTATGCCACATAGCCACTGTCAGACAAATAGCTGTGTGCTAGTACAACAACTATATGGGGACAGTCCAGCAACACCAGTGTGCCACAATTACAGACAGCAATGCAAACTTGCCGTAGTATATCTTCCCTGTAAGCATCATACCTCTCCACTACACAGATGTTTGCAGAATGTGAACATGTGCCTCATAGATGTGGTCCTTTTTGAACAAACATGTGGATGTCTGACAAATGGTTGGCCAATCATTGATGGTTGTTGTCAGAATATAGATAATCTGGCTGTCACACACCAGACCCCTCAGAAAACACTTATGCTACAGTAATCTCCATTGGTCTATTCATAGTCTTACTTTTTCATGCGCAATATCTACACTCTGTTTCTGGGTTTGGGCCTGTGTTCCCCCACTAATAATGGCTATGACCTCAATTCTTGCTGTATGGGGTTGACAGGGATGTTAGCCATAGCACTCAAGCAATGAGGTACGAATGTCAACAAAACACTGACCTAGCCAGAGTACATCAGGAACAGTCAGGAACACCTTTACAATGTCTGAACTATTTCTGTGTGACATTGACAGACTGAGAGAAGGTGAATTATAGTACATCATGTGATATTACAGCTATATACACTCTTACTTACTGTCAATATGTCTAACTCATAATCATCTAGCTTTCCTACAGGAGCCAACCATTGTAGGAGGGAGTAATAGAGGCAGAGCTCTGATTAGATTCAAAGCAGGGACAGTTGAGAGGCATGCCTGTAGATGTTGTAAAGCAGTGTATCACCAACATGTCAAAGCCATACATATACTACAGGCCTACTGTTGTAATCCCTTTTCCCCATACCTCCATCCTCCCATCTGCATCCCATTATATGGGCACATGTATTATCTACCTGGTAGAGTGAAGTAATCCTTTTTTGACCTGATCCTCTGTAAACAGCTTACTAAACTGTAGTGTGTCTGAGTAAAGCAACATACAGACCTGTTCCCCATAGGCAGTTGATTGCCTTTTGTATGAATGCTCATTAACAGGTAGTTGCATGTGCACCAATCTGAGGCTCAGACTTGCTAATTGCATAAAAAACAACTGGGTTGCACTTTCATTAGCCAATGGCATGACACCACAGGGCAATATTTAAGGCCTTCTGGTAGGCCATGGCCTCTTTCTAAGTCTTTGAGATGGACATTAGTGAAGTGTGGAGACTACACCATCATGTAGGGTAGGTACAAATACTGTCCACTGTAGAGATTTATGAGGTACGTACACAGTTTTGCAAGACATGTTTGGCCGTTGTCCCATGACATTGTGATTATCTGTCAGTTCAGTGGTTAACATTGTGGGTTGTGGTCAGTAAGGAGAGAGAGAGAGACATGTGAGTTTCAGACATCATACCCATAAGGATATGCATGCTGAGGCAGTAGCTGCTATTCTATCAGCTCATTATCTTTGTAGGGGAAAACTGTGAAATATGTCCCTGTCACTGGACCCCCCCCCACCCTTTATGTATGGTTTTGTCTGCGTCCCTTGTTCTAGGGTTATGAGGTATGTTAGGTCTATAGCAGCTAGCTTAACATACAGCTGCATGTGTTCCAAGCTGCAGCTGCTGCTACCACCTAGGACACATATGAGAGAGTGTGAACTCTTTGGAGGACAGCAAGCTTTATGTGTAACTGAGGCAGCAGTGTCAGCTGTGTCATCACAGCAGAACCAGGGTAAGGGTACCCTTTACAGCCCAATTGAGCCATGTGTGTAAGGTACATGTGTTATGTAACAGTGCCAGTCACAGAGTAGTAGGCAGCATATAGATTGCCTATACAAATATGTGCAAAGTGTCCCCACCTACAAGCCTTTGACTTGCAAACATGGGTAGCAGTTGATGCAGTAGCACCAACATATGTGGGTTAAACCTGCATGACTCAGTCATTACTTGCTGTGTTCACAAGAATGTAATTGGTGTGCAACACACTGGATTCAAACCCAGGACCATGGGTGGCAAAATAAACTGCATGCAAGGCATTTAACAGACTGAGCTGCTGAGTGAGTGCTATAGCAGGTGTATTTCCAAGTTATATGTGCATACATACAATATGTGACACATTTTCTCTGCATCCATCATTATGTGAAAAGAGCAACAAATGCAGCCACTGTAGATAAACTTCATCTTCTCCAAGAATGCGGAACAATGGTTAAATGGTTATTAAAGGTAAAATCCTTGAAAACATAATAAATATGCAATACATACATCTATATGAGCATAAATATAAAAAATATGCTATAATTCTCTAAGTACACTTTTACTGCTTCAATGCCATAGACATGAGGTATAACTGTAAATAAAGAATTTACATCTAAAGTTACCAGCCAACTTTCCTTCAACATACTCTTATTATTCACGGTAACAGACGATAAATCACATAACAATTGTTTGCTATCCTTTAAAACCTGCTCAGACCTATCAACCACAGGCCTTAACCACTTCTCAGCAAAAACTGATAATGGAGAATCGAAAGATTGTTGTGCAACATGAACAAACAACATCTGCAGGATAAGCTAGTAGTTCAACCATACTTAATATCTTGTGGCAAGTGTAGTATATGTAAAGCTTTGAGCATGGACAACATCTTCATACATCCCATTACTGGCATTAGATATGAATTTAAAGTTAAGGCCACATGCACCACTAATGATTTGATATATTTAGTAGTTTGTAATGACTGCTCATCAGTTTATGTAGGTATGACGAATAGGTCACTTTGTGATGGAGTTAGGGAACATCTTTCGGCTATCCGTAATGATGATATCGAAAGAAGTGCATTAGCTAAACATATAAGGGTCAATAGAACACATACCTTTCAATTTTTAATTATTTGTAGGGTAGAATGTGGCTCAAGGTTAGGAGACAAATGTTACTGAACAAAAAGAACTGTATTGGATAGTTAAGCTACAGGCCAATAAATGCCCTGGTCTTAATGAGCGAGCCTCTATAAAACCTTTACTTGCCGCTAGAAGGTTTAAGTAACTTTTAAAAGATTTATATATTTTTTTATATTTATGCTCATATAGATGTATGTATTGCATATTTATTATGTTTTAAAGGATTTTACCTTTAAGATCAGAAATTGGTTAATTGATTATTTCATCTAATTGATGATGTATTTAAATGGAGTGAATGTTTTGTTTGAATGAAGTCTGAAGAAGCATCAGTTGGATGTGAAAGCGCTTACTCTTGGTACCTGTTGAATTTTTGGATTTGAATAAATCATTGGTTTTATGCTGTGGTCTCTCCTTTCTCCATTTTTTCTATCCATGTGCATGGCTTTCAAAGGCAGTTGTGTAGCAGGGTCCCAGTTATGCATGTGTACTTTGCCATTGCTGTCTTAGCAGGTGTGTTTAAAGATATTGCTGATAAAAGGGAACAATTACCTGCTATCATACTTGTCAACCTCTTAGGACAATAAATCTGGACAAAGCCATGAATAAAAGTGGGAAAAAGGCCCAAAAATAGGGGCAAGCTTTAAATATTGTTCTTACAAACTTAGAATGTTGATAGGATAACAGGATTTACATTAGCATGTATTTTCTGAAGGGTATGAAGGTTGAAACTCAAATGTTTGTCATGATTTTTTAATCTCAATCTTTAACAGCTTGCCAGTATTTTGCCATAAAAATATGGTTTCATGAAAACCGGGCCAAAAATAGGAGGCAAAACTCTGGACATTCTGCAACTATCTGTACAGCTGACAGGTATGCCTGGTATCTCAGGCTTTACATACATCCATTATTATTTATTTGGCTGTGTACTAGTGTATTGCTTGCATCACAGTCCCAGGTACACTCTCATTTTTCTCATTATATTTACATGCAGTTTGTCAGTGGCAATCAGTATATTTTGCTGGAAACACATGTTTTTCATTCACAACTGAGTGGTCTATTGGGCTAATGCACTATGCTGTAGTTGGCAGGGGAACGGGTTTGTGAAATGGCAGGGATTATTGTTTTGCAGATGTGCCTAGCACTGTGAGAAACACATAAGATCATTAAGGCACTTTTAAGCACATTTAAGCAGGTTTGTGCAGGTTTGTGTGACACACTGCTTAGCTCAATGCAAACCCATGCTAAAAATTAAGAAAAAAAAAGGGGGTGATAGGACAGTGGTGAATTGGGGATAGGCAGAGGGAAAACATACTGAAAGGAAGGTAGGGTTGTGCAGGAAGGGTGTAAGAAAGGCCCATAGCTTTCCATTCCTTGTACAGCAACAGCTGTGCAGTTTATATGGACTTTGTACATGAATTTGGACCCTCAAATCCCAGACAGAGGGTTGAAAACAACATAAATGTGTTGTGAAGCCAATTGGACCTAATTAGTTATGTCCAGTGGACACATGTGAAATGGAGAGCCATGTATGGGGCGATATTTTTTTGTTGGACAGTTACCCATTTTTTTTTTATAAGGAGAGAGAGGAATGTTGGGGGAGGGATGTAGGTACGTGTGGGGAGGTAAGTTGGGTATGAGAGGTTGCATTTGCAGACAGATAAGACAGACAAGACAGCAGACAGGGCAGTGTGTGACACATGAGAGTGTAAACACCTTAGATGGGGAGGGTGTTGTGGAATCTGAGGTGCATGTACCTCCAGACTGCAGCAGTGTGACTGAGATCCACACCCATGGGCAGTTGGTATTGTGCCTTCATTGCCCTGAAGGTGGCTGTGCTGGAGGCTGGGCGCCGAGACCAGCATGCTCCACCAGGTTGTCCAGTCTGCCCTCAATCCAGCTCAGACAATGTTCATAGCTCCTATGAATAATCCTTTGCACCATGGATGGTAGTTGATACTGGGTGACAACCACCCCTCCACCCCCGCTCCTGGGGGTACAGGCTCCGATCCCTGAGGTGGTTCCACCCAAAGGTTGTACAGGGTCAGCTGAGGGGGCACCACCAGCTTGGGTCCCAGATGAGCTAGTATCCAGTGCCACGGCCGCCTGAGGTAGAGTAGGTAGATCAGTAGGAAGTGGCCGAGCGAGATGTCTTATTGGTATGGAGGTAAACTATTACATATTAGGTTAGTTATGAACAAAATCATTGTTAGTAATAACAGCATGCAAAAACATTGGAAATAACCCCATTACATTTCAATGCATATTATGTGAAACACAACAATAAATAACAGAACAATTAGTATATTAACAGCATGCCAGTAACAGTTACAGCATAAGGCCAACAGGTAATTCAACAAGATATGTTAATTTGCAACCATAGTAATACATAACATTAATAAAACACATGCCCCAAAATAAAGTTTTTGGACATCATATGTCAATAGTAAACAATAACCAATATATAACAATAATAAATATATGAAGATAAGCAGTGGGGAGACAGAGAGAGAAATACAGTCCATTAATACCACCATGGGCTATATAGTTGACAACAGTAATGTTATCTACTGTACAGGTCTGTTCTTTAGTTATGTGTAAATGTGCCCTATAGCTGCTGTAGCATGTACATACCTCTCAAGCTGTCCACGTGGGACACTATGGGCCAAGCAGTACCATCTGCAGGTACACAATTACAAAGAACACTTGCACATCAGGTGGACTTATATAACTATTAAGGTGTACTGTAGGCTGATATACTGTTACTTTGCTATTGCCATATAATCATGTTGATGATACATTCATGACAGAGGGATTATGCAACAGTAATTACATTCCATGACAGTGTGACATTTAAGAGACATGCATGTGTGCAGTACAGAGAATACACAACTATCATGCCTTGCTTGGCAGGCATGGGGGTAAAACCCAGTAGCAGTGATTGCAGGGGACATGTGCATCACATGTATTAATTGACTCTGACAAACTTTACAAGACACTGCAGGCATACAGCTATACTAAAATTACACATTTTATTTCTTTTATTTTATTATATTTTATTATTATTGAACATATTTCCTTATTTTATGCATTAATAGCACATTCACGGTAATGATTTTAACAGTCTGTGACATCTGAACAAACAATTATTTAAGAAATAATATGAGCTATCTCATCCATTTACCTGCAGTTCCTGTGGAGAAAGTTATATCTGTAAGCAATACGTGACTGATACTGTAATATTTTTGGGAGGCATGGCGATAGAACCCAATAGCAGTTACTGCAGGGGACATGTGCATCACATATATTAATTGACTGCAGCAACCTTTACAAGACAGTCCAGGGATATAGCCATACCAAGATTACGCATTTTATTTCTTTTATTTTATCATATTTTATTATTATTGAACAGATTTCCTTTATGTTATGCATTAATACCATGTTCGTGGTAATGATTTTAACAGTCTGTGACATCTAAACAAACAATTACACATAATATGAGCTATTTCACCCATTTGCCTGTAGTTCCTATGGCAAGAATGATATCTGTAATCAATACATGACTGATACTGTAATATTTCTGGGAGGCATGGTGATAGAACCCAGTAACAGTGACTGCAGGCGACATGTGCATCACATATATTAATTGGCTACAGCAACCTTTACAATATACTCCAAGCATACAGCTATACCAAGATTACACGTTTTATTTTTTTATTTTATTTTATTATATTGTATTATTATTGAATATATTTCCTTTAATTTATGCATTAATAGCACATTCGTGATAATGATTTTAGCAGTCTGTGACATCTGAGCAAATAATTATTTACACATAATATAGGCTACCTCACCCATTTACCAGTAGTCCCTGTGGAGAGAATATCTGTCATCATAACATATCTGACTCAGTAATATTTATTAGTACATAGCACTGGATTTGAACCCTGGTCTGTGTGTGACAAAATGTACTTTGTACACACATTTAACAAACTAAGCTACTGAGTCACTAGTGATATCTGACTAACTGATATTTACCTAAAACTTGCCTGGAAACAAAATATGACCTGGTACTAGTACTACAGTGTTATAGTACACTGCAGTGACAGTTGAACACACATGCATGAAATGCAATCATGATAGAGATACTAGGTAACCTACACATTACTAAATAAAATACAGGTGTACACAATATAGGTTCATAGGTTCATAGGTAGGTACTAGGCTATCTGCCTGAGGGCATTTATAAGCCTAGCCAGAGTGTGTCGGCTTTCGCCGCACCATTGATTAATTAACTGAGCCTCTGTCAAGCAGAGCCAGTGAAGTGAACCCAGGGGTGTATTTTCTGTTACCCATCCACTTGTCAAGGCTTCTCTTGAAGAGTGTTAGTGATGGGCTCTGCCTAATGTAGTTAGGAATTTTGTTCCATAGCATGGGGAGTCTCTGTGACAGGAATCTATCCCTCCAGCATTATTTATTTATTTATTTATATTTGTTGACCAGGAGTGTCTGACTGGACGTAGGTCCATTTTCAGTGGAGGCCCAAGGAGAAAAGCTCCACAGTTAAAATAAACAGACCATAGTTACATTGGATTACATAGCAATTAACAATTTACATAGCAATTACTTACAACATATTTACAGATGAAGAACATAGTACATCAGTAGACAACTAGAATCTTCATCTGTGAAGTACAAAACAAACATTAACAAATGTTACAATAAGAAGTTCCTGCTGTATAATAAGTACTAGGCTTATGAGCATCTGAGCTTGCTATAATTAAGGTAGTTAGTGGAGTGGAAAAAAAGGTAGTGGTTGGATGGGGTGGGTGATATTAAAGTGGGAGTTGCAAGGGCATGTTCTATTTATTGCTGTGGTGAGGTCTAGCTCACTAGAGCACGTGGCTTGCAGTGACTTGGATTTCTTTAGGTGGAGCATGTCCATCAATTCTGAGTTGGACATGGCTTTGTAAGTCAGGCCGAGATCACCTCTGAGTAAGTGATATGCCACTGAGTACAGCCGAAGTTTTTTCAGTCGGGCTGCATAGGACAAATGTTTCAGGCCAGTAATCCTCTTGGTGAGGTGCTTTTGTGGTCTTTCAAGCTGTTGGAAGTGTCTTGTGAGGTACATCCCAAATGGGGCATTGTACTCTATGATGGGTCTATTGAGTGACAAGTAGAGAGGCACTATAACCTCTTTATTTCTAGATGCAAATCCCTTAGTAATTAGATGGGCCACATAGAAGGATTTCCTAACTACTTTGTCAATATGATTGTCAAAGGAAAGATTACTATCTACCTGGGTTCCCAGATCTCTTATTACCTCTTCTGTATTAAGGGGGCTGCCGCCTATGTGGTAATTCGTGGGTGTTTTGTTTTTCCCAAAAGGGATGACTATGCATTTTTTGGCATTTAGCTTGAGGCCATGACTTTGACACCAGGTGTCTGTCTCAGTAAGGCCTTTTTGGAGGATATCCGTGTCAGCCGGAGAGTCAATTATGGCTCCCAGTTTGCAGTCATCGGCGAACTTGGTTAGCCATAGTCCTCCTGTGTTTGCCTGTACTTCTGAGAAATATATGCCAAACAGTAGGGGTCCCAGAACCGAGCCTTGAGGGACACCACTTGTGACTGGTTTAGAGTCAGACCTGGAGCCCGCTATTCTTACCGTGTAAGTTCTGTCTGTAAGCCAGTTGGCAACCCATCTTGTGACTTAGGGGTTTATGTTCAAGCTCGTGCATTTTTCTATAATACCCAAGTGAGGAATGGTGTCGAACACCTTGGCAAGATCAAGGTAGGCTGTGTGAGCCACCTTTCCCTCATCTATGGCCTTGGTAACTGTTGAAAACACAAAAGCGAAGAACCAGGAGCAAACACCGAAATACACGAACAAATTTAATAAGCGCTTTCGGGAAAACTTGTATCTTCCCTTCTTCAGACAAACTACTGCATACCAAAACAGATGTATAAAAACTTTTTTTAAAAATCAATCAGTTAATTAAATTAATTGCAATTAAGATTTTAAAGCAGCAATACACTTTTGAACATGCCCTCATTCATGAAAAATAACCCACACCGAAAATAACACATTGACAGCCTAAAGCCTTACGAAACAATTATTCTAAATGCAAGGCTATTAATCTTAACCTATATTAGTTTCTTAAACTTCTACAACTTAAAAATAATAACAAATATATAACAAAATATGTAAAAAGTGTTAAACATGTTAACAAAGATATTAAAAAATATATATATATATATATATATACACACACATACACACACACTCAAAGTTATCTTCGCAATGCCAAATGTTTGAGCATACAGGCAATGGATACAAACTCATTAAGTCCAGGAGACAAATATGCAGCTGTTCGAATTTGCCAAAATAATTCCTCTTTTACTAGAAGCACTTGCCAAGGACCTGTTCTAAGGTAATCTTGGATATGTTTTAAGTCCGTAAACTTAAAGGTATGGTCCTCATATACTGAGGTGTGGCGTGCTAAAGCATTGGTGAGATCTTTCTTGGAAATAGCATAACTGTGTTCATAAATGCGCTGCTTTAACTTTCGCTCAGTTTTGCCAAGATAAAAAGCAGTGCATTTCACACAGTTAGCAATGTAAACAACTGATTTAGTATCACAATTATAATTCCCCATAATGTTAAAAATTCTATCTCTTACCATGACTTTAGTGCCCACATTAACAGATCTACATTGGCGACAAGCGTCACATTTACTCATACCTAAGCTTCGTTTGTTAACATTACATCTCTTAGCTTCTAATAGTGTTTTTAAATTAATACCTCTTCGAAATGTAATTTTAGGCTTTAACCCAAAACAAGTAAGCAAATTAAGATCTTCAAGAATTCATGTCCAATTTTTACGTAAAATGTTCCTAATGGATATATGGTCCAAACTGTAGGTACAAAAGAAGCGCGTTCTGAATTCTAATCTGTTGATGTTAGTAGTAGCTTCACTATAAACATTAGATTCAGAGATAAGCACCTCAGTTTCATTTGAGAGAATTGGTTTAAAATAACCAGTTCTTCTTTTCTGAATAACCTTGACTCTAATGTCAGTAATTAAGGAGCTTGGATAGCCTCTATTAGTGAACATAGAACTAAGGTTATTACACTCTTCGATGAAATCACTTTCATCAGATGTCATCCTAGCTGCCCTCACCATTTGACCTTTAACAACGGCTTTTTTCTGATGGTAAGGATGACAGCTAGTATAATGTAAGAAAGCGTTAGAGTATGTCGGTTTTCTGTAGATAACGCTTTTGTATTTAGGGTTAACACTATCTTTAAATAACTTGATGTCCAAAAAGTTAATACTGTTAGCATGTACTTCATATGTGAATTCCAGAAAGTCTGTCAATTCAGAAATTCTAGAAATAAAAGATGGTACAAATTTTAATGGCCCATTCCACAGTAAAAACATGCCGTCCTGGTACCTAGTGTACCAGGTGACCATAGTTTTTAAACAAAGGTTCATTGAATAGTAGTGTTCGTTCCCAATGGGCCATGATGCAATTGGCGAAACTACCACCACAAGGGGAGCCCATGGCTACTCCCGAAGTTTGTAAATAGATATTACCATCAAACACCATGAAGTTGTAAGTTAGTACTACAATATATATAGTGTTGTCATTAGCTTTCCTAAATACCAGAAATTCTCTGATCCATTCCAAACCCAGTCTTTGTGGAATGACTGTATAAAGATCCTTCACATCGATGGTGAGAAACAGATGGTGAGGATCAAAAGGAAAGTTGTTAATGTTGTGGAGAAAACTCCACGAACCTTTACAAATTTGAGGTTCTTGCTCAATAAGAGGTTTAAGCACACTGTCTACATATTTGGCACACGCATACATTATAGACCCCCTTCCATCGACAATAGGTCTGAAAGGGGTTTTTTCGATTGACTTATGAATTTTAGGTGTGCCAAAAAGTGCTGGTAGCTTGGGAGCAGAGATGGTCAAATACCTATATAGGTCAATGTCAACAAACTTTTCCAAAAAAAGATCTTCGAGCACACCTCTAATTTTACATTAAGCTATATTAACTTCATTAATGCTTGAGCACTTGTAGGAACCGGTGTTCAAGTGTTCTAACATCTTAGCTACATAGGCATTATGGTCCATACAGACCAATCCGCCACCCTTATCAGGTTTCATTACCCTAATATTAGCATCACGTAAAAGCTGAATCAAATTACGTTGATATGATGATATATTGAGGTTAGTATTTCTGTTGTTACTTTTGTTAGCGTCAAGTGCTCTTAAATCTAACTCACAAATCTTCTCAAAAGAACGTAATGTTTCCTGTAAGGGTGGGTTAAGCAAACTGGCTATCCTAAAAGAATTAATAAGGGAAGATCTTTCCCCAAAAAAGCACTTTCAAGTTTAACTTACGTACATATAGCTTTAAATCAATACTAGTTTTAAGTAAGTCAAAATGGGTATCAGGAACAAAAGAAAGACCTTTTGAAAAAAGTTCACTGAATCTTGATCAAAATCGAAAGTGGTGTAATTATAAATGCTAACGTTTCCTTCAGTGCTAGAAACAATAGTGGGTTGATTGAAACACTCAATCATTTCCCCCATTAATTTCGCTTGTTCCTCGTGTTCCCTTGATTTTTGTTCGAACGTAAGTTCCTCTGCTGTCCATTCTGACTCAGCGAAAAACCCTGTTGGGTATTAAAGGTGGCTATAGTGTTGGCACCATTATTTTGTCGCCTCCTATTGGGGTTATTACTGTTAGTATGATTGGTACTGTCACTGGCACTAACAGATCTCTCATTTTGATGTACCAGTTGTGCATTACCAACTTGTGTGTCCACCACTCCATCAAAGACCCCCACTGAGTCCACTTGTTCGGGAATATTATCCCACCCTGAAACATTGTTATCTGATGAAACATTAAACCCAGTGGTCGAGTGTGATATAACAGGTGGACGGGGATGAGCTCTTCCAGTAGCATATTGGTACATGTCTCTGGTAATCTTTTTCTTCTTGTTATTAGAAAGTTTAACCATGGTTGCGTCAATACTTGTAAAAATACGAATGTAATCATATTTATACCTCTGAAAGTCACAGTTACTTTTGATGGAATGCTTTAATAACTCTAAGTCATGCTTTAAGTCAATAACTTGTTGCTTATAATGACCAATAAGCATGTTGATGAACTCAAACCCCTGTTTATCTAATAAAACAAGAAGCTCGTGGTGAAAATCCGAGCCTTCAACCAACCCGACTGGGAATCGCCATTGCCTTAGACCTTTAGGTATCAGTTTCTTAGCTACACATTCTTCTAAATAAGCAGTTTCCAATTGCAGTTTTTTACATTTGTACAGTTTATGATCAAACTCATTGATAAGTGTTGTAATATTACTTACAGTCTCTTCCTCTTGTACATTTGCCCCAACAGTGAACTCAGGTTTAAAGTAGTTGTTACTGTTAAGAAAGTTGGTAATAGATGGAATAAAAACTCCCTCAGAATTTTGTAAATCATTGCCTTGGCTCAAAACTCTTCTCTGCTGTATAGGAGCTCCTTGCCCAGCTGGAATAGGTACAGAAGCGGAGGAACCCTCAATGGTATTATTATTAGTAAATTGCGTGTGTGTATGTGTGTGTGTATATATATATTTTTTAATATCTTTGTTAACATGTTTAACACTTTTTACATATTTTGTTATATATTTGTTATTATTTTTAAGTTGTTGTTTTGATATGTAGTAGTTTTTCTGAAGAAGGGAAGATACAAGTTTTCCCAAAAGCGCTTATTAAATTTGTTCGTGTATTTCGGTGTTTGCTCCTGGTTCTTCGCTTTTGTGTTTTCAACAGTTTGTTTTTCCTTTTTTGGTGAATTGCCTTGCAAACTATCTCGAAGAAGTCAACCAGGTTTAGTAGGCATGATCTGCCCTTAACAAAGCCGAACTGGGTCGGGTCAAGTGTTTGGAGGTTCCCAATGTCTTTGTTAATGAGTTCCATGATGATGCACTCCATAGCCTTGCAGACCGGGCTAGTCAGGCTTATGGGACGATAGTTACCAGGGTCAGTTGTGGCCCCTCCTTTGTGGAGCAGAATAACCATAGCTGTGCATCATTCTATGGGCACATAGCCTGTGGAGAGGCAAAGGTTGAACAGCGTGTTTAGGTGGGGGGTTAGTTAGCTGTGTAGTTCGTGCAAGACACAGCCTGGGACACCATCTGGCCCCATTGATGCTGTATTTTTGGCTTTTGGAAGGGCTGTTTTCACCTGTGCTTCTGTGATTTCTGGGACACTACACTTTTCCAGGATTGTTATGGGCCCTTTTGAAGGTGAGTGGGAGGTGAAGTTTGCACTGAATCTATCTGCCAGTATGTTGGCAATATCAGTAGGTTCAGTATATTTTGTGCTATTTTGCACTATCTCGGAGCATATCTGTGAGTTGCAACTTAGATTCTTGACATAGCTAAAGAAGGCTTTGCGGTTATCTTTCAAATGCTTGGCTATTTTTCTTTCGAAGTTAGCCTTGGATGATTTTATGAGGGACCTTAGTTTCTTACTGATACTCATCAGGGATGTCTTTCCTTCTTGGGATTTGCTTTTTTTCTGAACTAGTTTCCTCCTTTTGTTGCATAACCTGTTTATGGCAGGGGTCCACCAGACTGGTTTCCTTCTCTTAGGGGAGTGAGTCTTGGTTTTGCTAGGAATGGCATGATCCATGCATCCTTGAACGTGCTCATAGAGTGCATTTGTAAAGGATTCTGCATCTTGGGCAGTGTTATCCTTTAGCGTGGGGGCTGTGAAATCTACCACTTCTGCCTTAAGTAAGGTGAAGTTTGCTTTAGAAAAGTTTTTCACTGTGGTTTCCTTGGTTGGGGGTGGTGGTAGGGTGTGGACATCCAGGGTGATTAGTTTATGGTCTGATCTATCTAGTGACGGGTTGACCTCTGGAAAGGAGCACCTGTCGCCCATGTTGGTGAAGACCAGGTCCAATATGTTGTGGCTTCTGGTAGGGGAGTTTACCAGCTGATCCAGGGCATTTGAGTTGATAAATTCCAGGTAGCGCTGAGCTTGGGAGTTTGTACTCAAGTAGTTTTCCCAGTTAATGGTAGGGTAATTGAAATCTCCCTAGATCAGGGTGTTCGGTAGGACCTTCATGTTTTCCAGTGTCTCCAGAAAGGTGGAGTGGTGGTCCTGGGTCATGGAGGGTGATCTGTAGCAGGCCACAATTTGCATTGCAGATTTGCCCAATGTTAGTTGCACGTGGATGATCTCAGAGGTATCATGCTGCATCACTAACCTGGAGGTGTGGGTATCCTTGATGAATATGGATACAACCCCTCCTTTTGTGTTTCGGTCCATGTTCTGTGGCCGAAATGTGTGATATGAGTTGTAGCCCAGTAGTGCTGGAGTGCTCTCTGGAGCCTTGAACCAGGTTTCAGTTACTGCACAGATGTCGACATTCTCCATACTTAGGAGTGCTTCGAGTGCATGCATTTTGAGATTTAAACCACTGGTGTTGAGTAGCATAACCCTCATTTTTTTACTTGTGCTGTTTACAGAGGTGGGTTTGAATTTTGAGCCTTGCCTAAAAAAGGCACTATGGGGGGCAGCAAGAGCCTTGGACAGTATTTGAAAGCCAAGGGGTGACAGGTGCAAGCCATCTTTTGTGAAGCAACATGGCTTGTCGAGCATGTCATCCCAGGCTGACAGACACTGGATCCCCTTTGAATGACACCAGAAGCTTAGCCAATTGTTGAAATTGATCATTTTTTCTTTATACTGAGGTATCATTCTTGGTGAGGGCAGGATGCTACTCAGGGTCAGGGTTATACCCGCCTGGGCTACATGATCAGAGAGCTCTTTCATGTCTCTTTTCATGTAGTCCAGGGAGGTACAGCTCAGGTCATTCACACCAACATGAACAATGACAGAGTCATATTTGTACTTGTTCTGGAGTGACCTGAGTGCTTGTGTTATGTGGCAGATTCTGGCTCCCGACAGGCAGCTAACAGTAACCTTCTCCTTGTCCAGCCTAGTGAGTGGAGCGTCAGTGTGCCTGACTATTGAGTCACCTATTACTAGTGTGTTAGGTATGTTATTTTGCCTTAAGGGCTGTGATTGTGCGGCACATTGATTTTGTGTTTTATGTGTTGTCTGGTTTGTGACAGGAAGTGCAGGTTTTGTGGGTGTCTGCTTTGGAGCTCTCTGATGCTTTTGCAGGTTGTTATTTAGAGCCTCCGAGTATGATTTCATATATTTATGTGTATTTTTTGCCAGTGCTGGTTTAGTAGGTCTATGTGAGGCTGGAGGTGTGGTGCAAGTGTTAACCTTCTCCTCATGACTGTCTGTTCCAGTCTTGGGTGGAGATACCTTAGCCTCCAGTTTGGCTGTATAATTGCATCTCTCACATTTGTTAATGCTTTGTGGTAGGAAGAGAGTGCTGTCTGTGTACATGAGGCAGTTGTAACATTGTCTCAGGATATCCAGATTCACCAGCTGGGCTGGAAAGTACACCTGAAGTTGCCCTTTGGTCATGCCTGAATAGTAGGGTGAGCTGCTTAGTCACTTGGTTGGTGAGGGGTGGATAAAGAGCCTTGCCCTGCTGGGCAGTCAAGTGTCAGGGTATATTAGTGCTTGCTATTAGGTCTGAGCAAGTGCTGGACTGTAGGATGCTTTTTGAGTGCTTAGGTTGAGAGTTAGACTAGTTTCAAGTAAAAAACTGAAGAGGAGACTTAGTGGAGCCGGGAATAATTTCACCCTAGCTAACCGGTGCTGCCCGGTGCACAAAACCATGCAACGTGTTTTTTAAACTACTAACTTCTGGGCTGGAACCACTCCTCCAGTGACAGATGGCTGCTCAAAGTTCCCCTCTCTCACAGGTGAACAGAGAAACTTCCCTCTATCCAAGAGGGAATATATTGTTCCTGGGTTGAAATATCAGCTCTAATTCCACAAGTATTACACAACAGCTTATTACAGATACCTTTATGCATTTACTGGAATCGTTTTGAATTTTTCTTGCATAACAGTTGGTATTACGCAGCTGTAATTTCACAGTTATTGCACTACAAAGGTTTTGCAGATGAATGGAAAATGCTCTACTCTGTCTGTCTTATTTGAGAATAGATAACATGATACAGCTGTACTCACCACACTCATGGTGCAACCTGGTCAGGCACCCTGGATGCACCTCGACATTGTGAACTCTCACCTCGGAAGATGTTGGGAGAGAAGCACACCATTATGCATAGTTTAGCAGACATTCAAGATTAAATATTGGTGAAACACAGATAAACATACTTACACACATGTGGAACATTACCTGTCTGAAATTCTTGGACACAGGTGTCCAATAGAGCTGCCTTCTGTCTTTTCAGGTCATCATAGTGGTGACAACACTGATCACCTGTACGAGGGATACCAGTTGCACTGGTGATGTCCCTTGCCAGCCAGTTCCAGGCCTCTGTTTTGCACTCCGAGCCCTGTTAACTTCCCTGCATGAGCCAGTCTTCATGTTTTTTTGCAAGATGTACGACCATGACCCTGGATTCCTTAATGACTCACAGCTGCACCCAAAATCACGAACTCTCTCCAATGCCTGCTATTGTATCCTTCAAAGACAGAACTCCAATGGATTATGGCACATTCCCATCTATTGGCATTCCCGTTTTCCTACCCTTACGTGCCATTGGGCAATGTTTAAAAATTTGGCACATTGCTTGGCATGACGCAAACCAGCGCAGCTAAGCTGAGCAATGCTTAAACTGGCAATGCTTAGCAGTGCACAAAGCAGCTAAGCACAGACAAGTGGTGTGAAGCACTGCCAAGTACTGCCAAGCAGTGCCTAAACAGAGTTTGTTTATGCAGTGTTTGTCATGGATTAGCAAGGCTTAGCAGACCTTAGTTAAGTGCAGAAGATCATAATTTAAAAATAATTGCCATAATTTATATTTCAGAAATAATTGTTTAATTTCCCTTGTATGTATTCAAATCCTGCACCTACTGCACATAAGATCGTAAATCTATCCACTTGGCTACATGGATATGTGGAATGCTGCTTTACTTTTATATATACCTTTGAGCCAAGTTTAAGTACTATTAAGCACCAAGCTGTGCCACACAAACCTGCTAAGCTATGCTTAAACTTGACCTTTGAATCAAAAATTAAATGCATCTGGTTTCTATTTTTAGATGTCTGACATGTGTCAATTGCTGTGTGCCACACTGCGCACTTAAAAAAAAAAATAAAAAAAAATAATAAAAATTAAATACATTGATATAATGCACTTGGACAGTGCAGGGGGTGTGTTACTCATCTGTGGACAGTGTTAGTAACACTCTCTACACTGATTCAATAACTGTGTTCCACATCTTTAACTCAGCAATGCTCCATCATCAATATGCATGGTGCACTACTGAGGGGGAACCGCATACACGGACATGGTAACTTCTGTGTAGGCTCTATACTATGCCTACACATACTTTATTAAATCTGGGGGAATTTGTCTTTGAAGTTTGTTACACGACAGTACAAAGCATGCTAGTGTGCAGCAGTCAGCACTGGTGTAAGTAGTAGTGATATTCTGCCTTAACTTACTTGTTGCGGCTTCGCCTTTTGGGATATCTTTCTTTGTAAGGGCAAAACTGGGTAGCATGCTGCTATTTTGTGAAATCATGCACATCATATTACCACTATAGTTCAAAACAATATAAATCTATAAAAATTTGCATGTTAGATGGCAAATACCAGTGTCATAACTGTGTACCTCAATAATATGTATAAGTTGACAGTATCTGTTTGCCTATAGATCACTCAGCTTTTATGATATTCATCTGCTTGTGGAATTATTGGTAGCATTTATAAGTGCTTCACCAAACAAATACTTAAATCTGTGGATGTTCTTATGCTAAAGGCATTTTTTAATACTGCAGTTTGGCTATCACCACCTCTGCATGGCAGCATCATGCTATGTTTTTGAATGGATATATATTTATATAATATTTCATATTTTTTGTAATTGATTGCAAACACCCTTCTGTTGCTCTAGCCTTGCACATTCCATAGTAACCGTTCCACTGGACATGCATACCAAATCCTCATCTTGCTGTTGCCACTATACTTGTTAATGTAAACCCTTCCTGAGATATTGACCATAATACTAGAAACCCATGTATTTTACAGGCTGCACAAGAAAACATTTTATTTTTGCATATAATAAGCATGTGGAAAATACTTCCTACTTTTCATAACATTTGACAAAAGTTTTTTTTTTACTAATTTAAGCCGTGTACATCCCACAGTGATGGTATCCCTTTACATGCTTAACAAATATTGTCAGTCCCAAATGTGAATTTGAACCATATGGCATTATTTACATATCTTTATACGTTGTTCAGAACCTCATAGAATATACATTTCTTATAGACTTTTCCACTGCACAGAGTAATTCATTCTTCTGACACCTTGCTTCCTGGTGCTGAGGTTACCAGTATTGAAATATTATGATGAATTTGCAAATATTGATAATATTCATAACTGTGGGAACAAATGAAACTGTATAGCACTAGATGCATGTATTTTACTCACTTTACCAGTCATTTGTTATTAGCTTTTCTGAGCAGGATTGGCCGCATACTTATACCCTTTCTGCCATGTCCATTAGAAAATTATAAATCTAAATATGAAAACATGGTACATTTTCATAGTCTGTGTTAATAGTCATCAAATCTTATGACATTTACATTTTATACTGCATCTTTTCCCATACAGATGCACTTAATCAGGCAAAGATTTATGTGACAAACTCTACACCCTCTATTCTTGAGATTTTGCCATTAGTTTGCAAATGATTTCAGTTATCATAATCGTAATAATAAAGAATGCTGTATAGCTTATCATTTACAAAGCTTGCTTGCATCATTTTGTCTAGATAATGTACCCTTAACTTTGTAGTGGAAAGAAGAACAGGACATAGGAATGCAGAACTCAGGAGACTCACAGGTCTCCAAGTTAAATCCGAATGAATCCAACATCGAAACTTGTACTACAATCAACAGTAACAATAAGAACCATAAACTTATTCTGAAAAAGTACTATTTAACTGAATATAATTTAATAAAATATAAAACTAAACATTTAAACAAAATACAGTATGTGTAGTAATAGGAACACAAAGTACCACAGACACTGGCTTTGCAGAGAACTGAGCAGACCTATTTGGTGACAAAAAACATCACACCTCCTCTGAAGCTGAATAGTGCTACTCACTTAGCACACTAAAAAGCAGAGGTGTGTTTGCCTGCAAAGATGTGTATAGCATTTAATCTGAACCCAGAGGAAACTGCGTAAATGGAGCAACATGTGGAATGCCACCAATAAACTTTAAATCTATCAACTTCAAAAGACAACATGATTAAAAAATAAATTACCAATTAGTGGAGACAGTTGATATGGAAGAAATGACTCCTTGTATTTTTTATTGTGTGGAGTCATGGCCTGTGGATGTGGGACTGGGAACAGTTAAAAATACATTTTTTTCAGATATTCAGATATCAACATAATGTAATGTTATGTAATGTAGCTAAATGCATTGCTTAGCATGTGATCTGTAGGAGTGGTCATTGAAGTAAATTCTTGCAGTAAGTAGAGAATGTACATATTAATCTCAAGCGATAAAGGAATTCTTTTGTTTGGATAAGTATGCTCATTCAGACTACAAAACAACTTAGATTTCCTGCTAATTTCATATTGTTATATTGTTAAATGGAGTGACAGCTGGCTAAAGCAAAGGTAACAGTGTCTCTCACAGTATGGCTTGAGGTCAACATGGCAAAACGTCATTACTGGAGTTCACATGGCTCTGTTTTAGGGGTTTGTGTTTGTCCTCTCAGCCATGTCAACTATACCTAAGTTCTGGATCTCAAAGTATGCTAATGACTGCAAAAGAGGAGCTGTAGTAAACATTTCAGGTAGTGAGGATTTGAATATATACTTTAAAAACATTGGGAATTGTGCTAACCAAAGAGGTTTAAGGTTTAGTGTGAATAAATGTAAAGTTGTTACACATGGAGTACTTGGGAGTGCTTACATATGGATGAGTCATCAGCATCTTGAAGTGGGTTCGTATATTAAGGATCTTGGTGTCACAGCTGGATCTGGTCTGTCTATGAAAGAACACACTACTGAGATAAAGGCAAGAGTCATGGCAAATTGGGTTAAATGTAACAAATGTGGAATCCTAATCCTGAGCCTTTGATTTAGTGAGAGCATTATATATTTCAATTGTCTGAACAATAATAGAATATAACCTGCATGTTATAATCAATTCATAGGAGACACACAGTCCAGGTGAATAGTATAGCTGATCTGTCTTATTCACATGGATTAAAACAATTACATTTGTACAGCAGACTCTACAGGTTAAGAAGAATAATACTATGTTTGGCCATGAGAGCCATTTTAGAAGTAGAGTTTAGAAATGTAATTGGTTTAACTATGACAATCTCACACAGTAATACTAGAAATAGATGACTAATAGTTACAATAGAGAGGAATCAAACATGTAAAACATGTATTTATTCAAACTTAACCCAGGTATTGAATAGATTACCTGTTTGGAATAGGAAAGGAAAAAAATGATACCTTTAATGTTAAACTGGATAAGTATATAGGAGATAGAAACTATGTCCAAGAGTCTGGACTTTTAATGGCGTAATTGATGAAGGCAGCAAAAATGTTTTGAAACTATTGCATAAACAGTCATTTAACATGGACTTAGAGGGATATAGTAACAAACTCTATTTTAATGAAGAGCAAATTTGAGTCCTAGGGATACAGGCAATTAGGCGCTTTTCGAAAAGAGTAACCTACCAGAAACTAGAGGAAGTAGATGTTTAAGCTTTGTTATGCACAAGAGGTATAGATGAGCTTTCAGAAGTCATAAGGCAAAATACCCCTGGAAAAGCAGGTAACAGGCCAAGATGTGGTGGGAGGATAAGGTATTAGTTGCAAACAATAGAATGATCTCATTGCTCAACAATAAAGCCAAGCTATTCACCAGCATCATGAACTTAAGAATGCAGTGTCACTTACCAAACTGATAACCTGAATCAGGTAGGGTTTGTAAAATGGAGGGGAGGCCATCTCAGGTTGCTACTTAATATCCTGCAGATTGAGATTGCACCCTACCCCCAGTGCAGCTATAGTGGTAGACTTTGAGACTTTTTTAACTCTGAAGCCAGTGGATATCTTTCAGAGGCCTCAAAGAGTTTTGGATACCTAAGGCTTTGTACAGATGGAATAGGTATTATTTGCCATGCTGATAAGCAACAGTAATGATTAAATGACTAATTTCTCTACTTTTCCTCTTGGAAAGGACACTAGACTTAGATACATCATATCTTTGCTCGTCTTAGCAATAAAAAAAAACTTTGCTCATCTAACAGGCAGGTCTAGAAAATGTTAAAAGTAATAATAATAATACTAATAATATAAGGATGGAAATGTCATGAGGACTATGTCAACACATTTTCAGAAGCAATTGATTATGTTTATTACTTAAGCCACATATGAAACAGTATTTAGTCAGATAGTGTGCAAGTCAACAGTCCTTTTGAAATCTATCTGGATTGAAATGTAATATTGGCAAACAGAAATTTTCTGATAGAATCAGCTAATGAAGGATTAGAGTGTAGGAACAGAACAGTATGGAATCACTTACACCTGGTTATAGATAGAAGAAGGTGGGGTCGTATATTGAACATCTTTGTCCAAGGACACAATTATCACCCTAGGAGGCTATTACAGGAGATAGAGGGAAGAGGAAGCACCACATTTACCTTCAGTGACTAAATAATTCAGGCCAATTCCCCTGAACTTGGTTTGTGAGTGAGAAGCACATGAGAGAGATACCAAGTTACATCTCCATGTACCATACATTTTAATCCTGTTCTGCAGTCACATAAAATTGGCAACTAGCAATCTCCATGGCACAAGCTGCCTTAGGCACCATGTTCCCCAACATGAGTGGATTATTCGTGTTGTCACACCATGCAATGGAGGCACTCAAAACTAGAAAGAAGGGGATCCTGAAATTTTCCACCATAATCTCTATACATAAATCTTTGGAAATCCTTGACATTAATGTCAAACAAGGAAACAGCTCACCACATCTTTAGCTTCACATGAAGATTTCTTTTACTGGGTAAGTGTCCTAACTTGGTCAATAGTAATAACAATCCCTATATACAGCTCTCTCATCTCAGAGCTCTGTGGAAATTCACCACTGGTTGTGGACACTAACAGATCAGATCAATGGGGATCAAGCCAGCCTAAACTGTAATGAACAGTAAGCCAATGAGGGCTAGCAGTGTGCTGTTGTCATGGTTACTGTTAATGAAATAGGTATGGTGCATGTCAGTGCTAGTCACATTAGTTGGCAAGCATGTTTGAGGAACTCAGCAAACAATCCAGCAGAATACTAAGGCCATATGAAGAGCAAAGAAACATAACCTGCTTTTGTAGTGCTACTTGCTATTCACGTTTCTCTTTTGCACTCAGTTACTGTGAATACACTTACAGTAAAAGTGGCAGAATTATGTTTGCAATAGTGGTGTCATTGTGTACTGTGGACACAGGGGCTGAGTGGTAAGAAAGAGAGGAAAAGAAACATACTGTCAAGGATATATGGGCAATGGGTTAATCCTAAACTGCAAGTTGAAAGGGGCAGATATTATTGGGCAGTCACTGACTAGCTAAGTGTAAATCCCTTATGCAGTGCTGATCACATATTTGAATTCTAAATGGATAAGAGACCTATCATATAGACTCGGACTCAGTGCTTAGCTTTTAGAGAATGTACAACACTCCTTCAAAGACATAGCTTGGCTACTTCCCTGACATTTCCAATCTTAAAGTTTTCTGCTGTTCTACTTTATTTTTGGATGAAGATATGTTTCTACATTCCACAGCTGTTCATAACTGTAGTAGTCTATAGCTGTAAAATATTTTATTAATTATGAGAATAATGTTATTGTAGATTTTAAGGATCCTAAAACATGTGCATTTTAATTTGATGTCACAAATCTGCAGCAATAACCATAGCACGAAATCTAATAATTTTATGACACACAACAGAGGAAAAATATCTACTGAGAAATTAGCTTAGCCCTTACTAAGCAACAAATAGTAATTTAAAATGATTCCACTATGAATCAAGTTATATCCAGGTGAAGCTACAACTAATAACTACAATTTTGTGTAACTTTATCTGGATAACAAAAATGTTTTGCATAGGGTTTAGTCCTCTATCACTCCCATGAGGGGGACATTGCCCCCCATACTTCTCTTGCATAAATTAACACTATGGTCAGGCAACCAGGGGGATGAAAGAAAACTACAAAAAATATGAATCATTGCTGCCATTATGATAGAAACATACACAAAATGTCTATGAAAAGTCACACTTTTTTTAAATTTCTATGAAAAGTCACAATTAAAAAGTGCAACCTATCCAGTTATGCCCATTAAATTGCATCAGCATAATCAGCTTTAAACATTTAACCACTTACAGTGAAGCTGTGTGGAAACAAAGTTCAATTTCTTAAAGCCATGTTATCAAATTATGTTTCTTAAGAATATTTTATTAAAACAGCTCATGTTGTTACAGTGCAATGTAATGTCCTTAGTATGGAAATAACCCAAAGATGGTTTTAATTACCAAAAACCTTAACAAATTGTTTGCATAACATGAGATATTGTTCTGAAGTACATAAAGTATTCCCCTTTTGAGTACACGTAGTAATGCATTCTGGTATATAGACTTATTTAGGTTTTTCCCCCTTTTTAAATTTCAGGACTAAAGTAATGCAGTCATCAGATAAATCTGCATTTCAAGTTGACCTACTGCAGTGCAACAAAACAACAAAATAAACTTAAAATAACACCAGTCTTTGCTGATTGGTCACCTTTGTACACTATGAAGCTATAATTTAATCTAGTTCTGCAAAATCCCCTTATTGCATTATAAATGCTATTTAAACATGGTTGTTTATATATTTTTCAAATGAAATCTCTTAAATGATAATAAATAAGAACATAGTTATTCACAGACAACACGTGTACTATAGTAGTGCTGTTATAATGCTTTATACCACAAGGTAATAAGGGATGATCAGAATAAATGCACACCTGTTTACACATTCGAATACAAATCCACCAGATATCAGTTGCAGATATTCCCTTAATATTTGAAAATCTAAAATGAGCTCATTATGTCTGCTGCTGTGCAAGGAATGACTTCCAAATGCAGTGTCTTGCCAGATGGTTAAGCTTCCAAGGTCTCTGTAGGAATTGCATATCATCTGTAGCCCTAGGCTCTGCTTGCAGTAATCATTCCCTGTTCTCTGTACTGTCTTTTCTTTTTGATCACGTTCCTTCTGTAAATTGAGGTTTATTGTCAGGGTCAGATACATATTAGGATATTTTCTTCAACCAGTTTTGTCTTAATTTTGTGTTTCTCTGTGCTTTTAGACAGCAATCAAACTTACATAAAATTAGATCTTTTATTATTATTATTATTATTATTATTATTATTATTATTATTATTATTATTACCATGACTAGGTTCAAAAATGAAAACCTTTCTGTTTAGCTGTGATGTTTTATTTTGTAAAATATGTCAGCTATCTGTGACAATATGCTTACATACATACCTTGAAGTTATATTACGTTCCAGTTTCATTAACTTGTAATCTGATCAAAAATACTACTCTCATATCTGTCTTGTTACCAAGACAACATCAGCATTCAAGAGTCTAATCTTTGTGTTCTTAAATAGTTTCCAACAGTTCCTGCACATATCACTTTTTAATCTTGAAGTATAATTTAATCTTGTTTTATGTGAGCAATACAATGAGATCAGTTTAATTACAATGCCCAGGAAATATGTTTTTTTTTTCCCCAGTGAATCCTTCTTTTCACCTTACCTACCTCAAATTCTGTACATGGAATATTTAGAAAGTATGAACAGCATAAATTACAGCTGCACCTTGAGTTAAACTTTGCCATCTGTGTGTCCAAACCTATTTACTGAACTCGGCTATAACTCAGCGCTTTATAAAGCTGATTAAAAACTCAACACAGTGAATGTAAATGCAACTGAACCTAGTACCAGAGCTCCCTGGTAAGTCTCAAAATAGACTGCAGTGCTAATTTTACTATATGACTTAGATTTTATTATTTTTTTTTTTTTTTTTTTTTACTTTTTCAGACAGTATGTACTTATATATGCATATAGGTTCATAGGTTCATAGGTTCATACTAGGCTATCTGCCCTGGGGCAATTATAAGCCTAGCCCGATTCTGTATGGCTTACGCCACCCCTTGATTTGAGTATACTGTGCCCTTTTTAAGGTTTAGTTTACTGTGCCTCTGTCCAATAGTGACACAGGAATAATCCCCAGGACAAACCTACGATCCCCCATCCACCTATCGAGATTCTTCTTGAAGAGATTCAGTGAGGTGCTTTGCCTCACATGAACTGGAATTCTATTCCAGAGCGAAGGGAGCCTCTGGGTTATGAACCTGTCCCTCCAGCAAGTTCTATTTATTTCTGTGCTGAGATTTAAGTCCCTCGAACATGTGGCTCTAAGGGATTTAGATTTACTGAGGTGGAGCATGTCCATTAATTCTGGATTTGACATAGCTTTGTATGTCAGGCATAGATCGCCTCGAAGTAGGCGGTATGCAACTGAGTAGAGCTGGAGTTTTTTTTAACTGAGCAGCATATGGCATCTGTTTGAGACCCTTGATCCTCTTGGTGAGATACTTTTGGGGTCTTTCTAATTGCTGTAGGTGTCGGGTAAGGTACATCCCAAAAGGGGCATTGTATTCTATTATGGGCCTGATGAGGGATGAATAAAGGGGCACGATTACCTCTCTTGATCTAGATGTGAAACACTTCGTGATGAGGTGGGCTATGTAGAAGGTCTTTCTAACCACTTTGGCAATGTGGTTTTCAAAGGAGAGATTGATATCAACTTGGGTCCCCAGGTCCCTAATAACTTTCTCTGTACTTAATGGGTTTCCGCCTATGTGGTAATTTGTGGGCACATTGTTTTTGCCAAAGGGTATGACTATACATTTTTTGGCATTTAGCTTTAAACCATGGTGCTGGCACCAGTTATCTGTCTCTATGAGACCTTTTTGAAGGATGTTTGTGTCAGCTGGAGAGTTGATTATGGCACCCAGTTTGCAGTCATCTGCGAACTTGGTGAGCCATAGTCCTCCCATGTTTTCCTGTACCTCGGAAAAGTATATACCGAACAAGAGTAGTCCCAGGACAGAACCCTGTGGGACACCACTTGTGACCGGTTTTGAGTCGGACATGGCTCCAGCAACTCTCACTCTGTGGGTTCTGCCTTTGAGCCAGTTTGCAACCCATCTTGTGACATAGGGATTTATATTTAAGCTGGATAGCTTATCTATGATGCCCGAGTGGGGTATTGTGTCAAATGCCTTTGCAAGGTCCAGATAGGCTGTGTGGACTACCTTCCCTTCATCTATGGCTTTGGTGACTGTTTCGAAGAAGTCAACCAGGTTCAAAAGGCAGGATCTGCCCTTGACAAAGCCGAACTGGGTAAGATCTAGTGTCTGTAGGTCCCCAATGTCTTTGTTTATGAGCTCCATGATGATCCTCTCCATAGCCTTGCAGACTAAGCTAGTCAGGCTTATTGGGTGATAGTTTCCAGGGTCCGTAGAGGCTCCACCTTTGTGGAGTGGGACCACTGTTGCTGTATGCCATTCTGTGGGCACATATCCTGTAGTGAGGCTGAGATTGTATAGCTGTTTTATTTGAGGGATTAGTTCCTCTTGGAGTTCATGTAGGACGCAACCTGGGGCACCATCTGGTCCCATGGAAGCAGTGTTTTTTGCTTTGGAGAGCACAGCCTTCACCTGAGCATCAGAGATGTTTGGGAGGCAGCCCTCTGCCGGGATAGATACTTGTTCTTTTGGGGGGGGGGGTGGAGAAGTTTGCACTGAACCTGTCTGCCAGGATATTGGCGATGTCTGTGTGTTCAGTGTATTTTTTGTCGTTTAGAATCAACTCAGAAAAAGTCTGGGAGTTGCATCCCAGGTTTCTAACATAACTGAAAAAAGCCTTATGATTGTCTTTGGTGTCCTGTGCAATTTTTCTCTCAAAGCTGGCCTTGGAGAATTTTATGAGGGATCATAATTTTTTGCTAGTACTGATCAGAGATGCCTTCCCTATTAGGGATTTTGCTCTGTCATGTAGTAGCTTCCTCCTTCTGTTGTACAGTTTATTTATGGCAGGGGTCCACCAGACTGGACACCTGCCTTTGGATGATTGGGTCTTGGTTTTGTTTGGGATAGCATGATCCATGCATTCCTGGAGATGTCCGTAGAATGCATTTATATAGGATTCTGCAGTTTGGGCCGTAGTTTCCACTGGCCCTGGGGCCTTGAAGGATTCCACTTTGGTTTTGAGAAGTGAGAAGTTCACTTTTGAGAAGTTTTTCACTGTGGTTTTCTGGGTTGAGGGTGGGGTCGGGATGTGGACATCCAGTGAAATTAATTTATGGTCTGATCTTACCAATGAGGGATATACTTCTGGTGTGGAGCATAGAGTCCCCATGTTGGTAATGATCAGGTCTAGTATGTTGTCCCCTCTTGTGGGAGTGGTGACTAGTTGTTCCATAGCATTTGAGTTTATAATTTCCAGGAACCTTTGGGCTAAGGTGCTGGGGCTTGAGTAGTTCTCCCAATCAATGTTTGGGTAGTTGAAGTCGTCCAATATAATGGTGTTCGGAAAGATTTTCATGTTCTCCAATGTTTTCAGGAAAGCCGAATGTGATTCCTGACTTTGAGAGGGTGGTCTGTAGGATGCTATAAACTGAAAAGCAGTCTTGCCCACTGTTAGTTGCACATGGATGGTCTCCGATACTTTGTACAATGCCACTAACCTGGAGGTGTGGATATCCTTGACAAATATGGAAACTCCCCCTCCTTTTGTGGTTCAGTCCTGGTTTTGGGGCCGAAAAGCATGATATGAGGTATAGCCTGGTAGTGCTGGGGTGCTCTCTGGAGCCTTGAACCAAGTTTCTGTCACTGCACAGATATCGATGTTCTCCATACTGAGGAGAGCTTCGAGTGCGTGCATCTTGAGGTTAAGACTTCTGGCGTTTAGCAGCATTACCCTTAGTTTCTTGTTCCTTGTGCTGTCTATGGGGGTGGGTTTGACTTTTGAGCCTTGCCAAGTCTGTGTTTGAATGATTGCATAAATAAATACTTACCTTTCCCAGATATTACTGGTCAGAAGTTTTTTTTTATCTATCTGTATATGATGAGGTCAATCAGGAAATGCTGAAGGCACTGAATCTATCCATCCAGCCATCCATTTACAAATTATTTTTTACATTATTGCACATGGGGTTGGGGTGTCACTTCAACAGTGCCAACCATCTAGATTTAAGGTTTACACCACCAGGTGGCTAGCCCTGGCTCGGTACTTCTTCTGTACTACACACTCACACATCTATGGCCAATTTAGAGTGACCAATCCACCTACTGCATGTCTTTGGAATGTGGGAGGAAACCAGAGCACTTGAAACCCACGTGAACACTGGAAGGACATACAGACTTTGCACAGAAGTCACCCCAGCCAAGAAAAAAACAGGGAACCTTTTGCTGTTAGGCAGCAATGCTACCCAATGTGCCCTGTGCCAACCCAATATGCCCTTGCTTTAGACAGGAAGTATAGCAAGTATGGTCCACTGGGAAGAAGCCCTAAGAAAAGCCTGGGATATGTTGTAGGAATTCCAGCTTTCAACTTTCCTGTAGTCCCTGTGGATCTCCCAGGACAGGGCAGATAATGCTAATACAGATAGGGAATTCTGATCTACTATGGTGAGCTTGCTATCATCACAACCTTCACAAGTGCATGCAGTTTAGAAAAGGGTGATGATGGTGGTGATGATGAGATGATGGTGGTGATGATGAGATGATGGTGGTGATGATGAAATGATGGTGGTGATGATGAGAATGAGCTGGATGACAAACATTTTCTCTGTAGCCACTTTAGAATCCTGTTGCAGCATAGCAGCCTGTAGCAAACCTGGAATCATATTACATAAGAAATCTTGGCATCTTTTTTAGGTTTCTGTGTCTCCCTCTGCTTAGTACCCAAAGAAAATAGGCCATACCTTTCAACTTCTCAGCACAAGAAATCTTACCAAATCTAATAATAATGGGGGGACAAAGACTCAAAAAGAGGGATAGAGTTTAAATGTTCTTTTTATAAATTCAGAAAGTTACTAGAATAACATATTTTGCATAAGCATACATTTTCTGCAGGACATGGTCTGAAATTCAAACGTATGTCATCATTTAGTGACTTCAATCCTGAATTATTTGCCAGAAAACTGCAACTTTTATGAAGATCAGACCAAAATCAAGAGGAAAAAATCTGTACTTTTTGCAAAACTTCAGAGAGATGAGAGGTATGACATAGGCTGTGATTCACAGAAAAGTGCTACACACCTGTACTGGGCTAATTTTCTGAGATATCACTGCACAAAATTGTTCACAAATCATCAGGCATTAATTACTGCTGGCTTACTGAGAAAATAGCCACTAAAGAAGATGGAGGTGCAGTGATAATGAACAAGCAGCACTGTGCTGCTCTACAACAGAAGTATACTACAGTAGAGCACATGATCCATGTCGTGAATGTGACAGTTATAGCAGGCTGTTATAGCCTAGTCAGTATATTTCCATTAATATAATGTAGTACTGCATAGCTGCATTTTATGCTTATCTTGGGTATGAAAGGCAGCACTGTGGCTGCCGGATAAACCAATGTGAGGTGCACAGCAAAATGCCAACCCTGCTCATCTTATTAATGGGAAGGAAATGGGTAGATAGGAATGTGGGAAAGGGCATAACGGCTAGTAATATTAAAGACCAAGGATAAGTATAATCAATGAAAGGTAGGGGGCATTTCTCTGTACAGGAAAAAGCCCCTTTTCTAATATTTCAAAAAAAAGAAACGTCAGTGAGGAAAGGAATAATGGATAAGGAAACAACAGGAAAATGGCATATAGATAAAAGCTCTAATAAATCTTTGATGCAACAATACAATCCTTCAGACTTGAACTCTCCATAGCCATCATCTTGTTTCTTTATAAGTTCCCTCGGCTGATTTTTGTTTTACTTAAGGTAGTGATGAATGGTTGTAGCTGTGATAGACGGGAGAGTCTTGGGTAGTAGAAGCAGGCAGACAGACATAGAACATAGACTTGGATAGACAGGCATAGTATGGAACCAAAAGTGGGAAGGCCAGAAACATCCATAGGGAATATAAACAAACTGGATGGTTTGACTGAGCAAGAAATGAGACAGAACACATAAGGGAGGGAAACACATGCACTGGGAAAGGGTAGGGCCTTGAAATGACTAAATATCAGACTGGCACAGAAGCCAGAAGTTAAAGACACCACTCATATGGGGGGATAATATTATTGGCCAGTTGCTTCTCCTATGGCCAAATGGATAGTGAGTATCACTCAAATGACTCCTGCTGAATTTAGAATCCTGTTGCTGTTGCAGATTAACAGCCTGCAGCATACCTGGAATTATCTTTGAGAAGAAAAGCCTTCACTCATCTCCTGAAAGCCAACGAGTCCTCTAGGTCACCTAAAGCAGGTGGATCATCATCCCACTGTTACTACATGCCTAGTGGCCACTCACAACCCAACACAAAAGGTATCAGCTGCAGTAGCTCATGGTGATTACAGCCTCACCTATCCCACTTCCAGAAGTTAACCTACAGTGATGACACAGTGAGAAATATAATTACACACACACATGCTACAAACACAGTCGCACTTGTACAATAGGCTGCCACAGGGGAAGTGCACACATTCCTGCAGGCAGAGGTGCCCTCATTTCTGCACACCCATCCATATTCAGATATTATCAAATAATGTACTCATAAGTATACAAGTGCAACAGTTAAGAGAGTAGAAGACAATAAAGTAGTACAGAAAAAAAATATTACAATAAATTTCATGCTTAATCTTCTGAACCTCTGGCTCCCATAAGATTGTGCGGGACAACCACATTTGGTAAAAGGCCATCCTTCTAACCCAGAAGGTGGTTCTATACAGGATGAACAGGACAATCCTTCTCTCCTAGGCATACCATTTTGCTGACTTGTATTCTGCAGTTTCTGAATTAGCCATGGCCACTCAGTCAGACTCATTTGAAAAACAAAATGGTAGCTTCATGTGCATGGATACATGTTTGTGAATCACATGTCACACAAAGAACTAAGACAAGGATACATCACTATACCAAGGTGAAATAGGTATACATAAGCCATATTCAAGAAAATACTTGTCGCATCTGTTGTTTTTACTGTAGCATGCATAGTCAATGATAATATGTTTTGATAGTTTGTTGCATTCTGGCAACAGTTCACAAATAAATAACATGCTAAGTGGGTCTAATAAGACTGATATAGAGCAACTGAACTATATTTGTGCAACAACTCTTGCAAACGTACAGCAGCTAAATGGAGGATTTCCAACACAGACTCTGTAGACTTAGATCTCCACAGTCATAAGGAAGATATCCTGCAAAGTCAAGTATGTCAACAATGACAATAACCCTTATAGTGGATATTAGTGACAGTAAGGTAGGTGATGGTGATTCCCTGCTGGGTAGTGAACAGACCTATATTTTTTTTTACTGTGACTGATAGAGCTGCTTTCTGTTACCTACTCCATTTTGTTTTCTGATTTAAGAAATCTGCTTGACCTGGTGTCTTTGTTCTATGTGACAGGTAGATACTTACATTATCTAGGCTGCACATTACATGGTTTTTCATTGGTTAAATTGTCTCTTGAGTGATACTTAAATACTCAATGAAATTCCTGGCCTTTGTCTTTGTCGGGAAAGGTTTCAAGCCTGCATAAAATAAAACATTGCTGGTAGTTTTTAAACCTGCTGATTTTAAGCTGACCACCCCTAATGGAAATTAAGCTTAATAAGCTCCTCCCTTTCCACACTGCTGTTGATATCCTTGAGTTATTTATTTGCCTTTCCTTGTGCTTATATCAAAAAAGTGCATATTGCCTCTCACTGTCTGTTCTACTTGACCTGCCTTCATTATCTAGCCAGCTGTTGTATAAAGTAGCATATTTTTACACTCTAGAAAACAGTTGTTTTTACATCAAAAGAGGCCAATGGATTTGCCATCTAGTGCACCAGGAGATAGCCTCATCTGTTTAGGGTGGGGAAACACTTGAGATTTCTGAATGTAGTTTTATTGGCTGGAGGCTTATTAGTCACCTTATCATGTTTTTAGTGCCTTTATAATTCTGTACAATTGAGTGGCTCTTTGCTCATTTATTCAAAGCAAAGTACTTTTATTGAATAATCGCATTTTTATAAGCTGTTTAAAGTACACTGCTGTATCCATATATTTAAGTTTGTTTGTGGTAGCATTTCCTACCTTTTAAGTTTGTTTGTGGTAACATTTCACTCCAGACACCACTTTACTGTGCTTATATATCAGGAGGGTTGGGATTATTCATCTAGTGGCTATAGGTGTTTACATGGTCTATCTGAACTGGAAAACACACAAAAGGGCTCTAAGTATTTTTTGCACTTCTCAGCACTTGATTTGCACTGTTCTAATACCTATACAGCATAGACTAGATTCAGATTTGTCAAGTCTAGCTTGTTATTGATACACTTGAGCACTAAGCCAGCCGTCTTATATTAAGATGGGCTCCCCTGCATAATTGTGACAAAAGAGTCTGGATCCAGCCTTGTTTGAGCTGGGAATTGCTGGAGGAAGGTTCATTGTGTGCTTTCCTATTGGTCGATTAGCTTAAAAGTGGTTTAATTTTGCCTGTATTTAAGCCTTGCATTTGCACATTGCAGCACACAGTGCAACAGGAGGTAGTGGTGCCCTGTATAGGTGCAAAAGCCTCACAATTCAATTTTTCCCTAGTCATCTGTCAGTGGAACCTTCCCAAGCTTCCTTACTACACTACTAGCAAGAGGGTCACATGGTGAGCAGCGTTCCCACACTTGTCATCCATAGCCTTCAATAGAACAACAACCTTTGTTAGTCCTAGTGCAAAAAAATGGTCAAACTAGCCCACTCCCTTCCCTAATAGTACATATGGTAAAAACTATTATAATGGATGGGTAGTTTCCCATAATTTCACTGGCCAGCCTGATTGACATGAGCATCCTGAGGCAATGCAGTAATTGCCTCATGTACACTGACAAACACTTACTCCTAAAACAAACAAATACCTTATGTGAGAGATGTAATTACACTATGAAATTGGAATAAATTCTCTCATGTAACAACGAGCCAGGCATCAAACAGGTTGTCAGCACACACGCTTTACCTCTCACACAAAATAATATTATGACACATAAACCCACATATGTGGAGGTACTCACTCGAAGCCTACCAAAAGATCAATGACTTCCCAAAAGTAAACCACCTGCACACACTTATGCAAACAGAAACAACTACACATAATAACACATACATCAGTGTCTCAGCAAAATAAGTCCTTAAGGCAAAACACCTCAAAACCTAATGTTTTGGTCATAGGTGACTCCATAGTGAGACACACAGATGTCCCCCTCACCAGGGTGGACAAGGATAAGGTCACAGTCAGCAGCCTGTCAGGTGCCAGGATCCATCAAATCACACATGCCCTTAAGTCACTCAACAAAAAGTACAGTTATGACTCTGTCATAATCCATGCTGGGGTGATTGACTTGTGAAGCACCTCTTTGGACTATATAAAGAGAGAGACATGACTGAACTCTCAGTCTATGTGCCCCAGGCAGGTATGACCCTAGCCTTAATTAGCATTTTACCTTCACCCAGGATGATGCCACAATATAAACAAAAAATTATCAACTTCAACAATTAGCTTAGCTTCTAGTGTCAGTCCAGAGAGATCCAGTATCTGTCAGCTTGGGAAGACATGGTCGGCAGGCCATGCTCTGTTGCCAGACATGGTCTGTACCTGTCTCCTCTAGGCTTTCAGTACTGGCAAAGGTGCTTGCCTCCCCCATAATGTTTTTTTGGGCACTGTCAAAACAACAAAATATCTGATGTAACAAAATCCACTCAAGACAAACTCAAGTTCTGCTGCTTAATGCTAGGAGTCTAAACATGAAACTGCACTTTCAGGATGTACTCCTCAATTTGGAAAATACTGACATCTGTGCAGTCACTGAGACATGGTTCAAGATCACTGAGAATACCCTGGCCATGCAAGGCTACAATGCCTACAACATGTTCAGACATCAAAATGAGCATGAAAGAACCAAAGGTGGAGATGTAGCCATCTTCATTAAAGCCACGTAAAACTCAAGACAGGTCAAACAGTATGTCTCTCGCGTGAAGTACTCTGTGTCCAATTACAGGATCATAGGAGATTAGTAGGGTATCAACCCGGAGGTCATTTCAAGCCTAGCTGATTCATCCCAGTGTAATATCATAAAAATGTTAATTAATAAATACCCAAGATTGCATTTAGTAATGATCGCCCATGTCCAGGAAGGTTGCGGGCACTATTCAGGGTAAGAATTGATGGCACCCGATCTACTCATCCAGGTTCCTTTTGAACAGTGTCATAGAGGTGCTCTGTTTGAAATGAATATATAGAATCTTGTAAAGTTGGCTAAAGCAAATTACAAAGCTAAAATAGCATCCCTAGCTAAGGATAATTATAAGACATTCTTTAACTACATCCAATATCTAAAAGAAAATGCCCAGCTATGTGCTGAACTGCACCTGCCCCCACCAGCCATTCCCCAAGGCATACCTGATACCATTCCTCTGCCTCCTACCTCTGGAGATCAGGTCATAGCTGTGCTCTCCAGGGCCCAAAACATGGCCTCAATGGGGCCAGATATTCTAGGTTGCTTATTAAGCAATCTAAAACAGGACCTAGCAGACTCACTTGGCATTCTCATTAACCATAGACTGAAAACTGGTTTTGTTCCAGCAGACTGGAGAACAGCAACAATAGTCACCTTGCACAAAGTAGGAGCCATCAACCATCCCTGGGAACTATAGACTCATATGTCTCACCAGACTAATTTGCAAAGCCGTGGAAAGAATCATCATGGACGTTATCAATAAGGACATAGATGACCTTCAAACTCTAGACCCAACCCAGTTTGGCTTTGTTAAGGGTAGACCATGCTTATTAAACTTAGTAGACTTCTTTAAGTAAGGCACCAAAGCCCTGGATGAAGGTAAGATAATGAATACTGCCTATCCTGACCTAGCCAAGGCTTTTGACACAATCTCCCCTCAGGAATCATTGAGAAACTCTCCCGGCTATGGGGTCCAAATGGAGAGAGGAGTCTGAATGGAGAGATGAAAAGTCAGCAAGAATGGAGAGTAGTAGTGCCGAAATTGAATTCATCCTCAAGTCTTGGTGAGTACCTTCACAAGGTGGACCCTGTTTTCTACAAAATCTTACCAAGGCTACACTGATATACAGACTGTATTTATATGGCATATATCATGGACAGAAGTAGGTCAAAAATTAAAAAAAAGATAGCTGGGTGCACAAGACCCAGGATAAGAAAGTGCCCAATCCTGGTAGGCACACTGGTGCCAGGAATGGAAAAAATGACAGTGTAGAATCCTCGAAATATGGGAACATTCCTACAGTGGGGCCAGGCCAGGCCCAGGGGGAGGATGGCTCCCCTGTTGTAGAAAGAAGTAGCAGTCCACAAAAATCACAAGAACTGATAGGCCAAAGAAGAGCCATAAAGATGATAGAGTGGACTATTGAGAATAAGAAAGAAATTATGTATTGTGACTATTAAGCACAGAATTTCCAGACACAAGATATACAAAAAGATTAAGAGATAAATTAGAGGAAAGAAAAATACTTTTGCAAGAAAAACTGTCAGAAGCTTCAAATAAAAAATTGCAGTCATTAATACAACAAATTTCTGAAAAACAGTATATAGATCAAGAAACTTAAATCTGTTTGGAAAAAGAACCATCTGAGAAAGTGTGAAAATATAAACAACAAAACCTAGATATTTTTGAAAAGTTTAAGAAAGAGATATGGACATTGGAAAGAAAAAGGGAGTTAATATGGTGTAAAGGAGAAAGCAAAGCTAATCAATACAAAAAGAGCAGCACCAACTATATTTGAAGAGAAATACAGTCAAAGGAATCTGGACGTAAAAAACTTTACAATACAAAAAATAAGAAGACAAAGAGGGAAAGGAGAAAAAGAGATCAGTAATGGAGGAGTTAAAGAAATAGAAACTGAGGTTATGGAGTACCTCCAAAGTGAAGGATTCAGTGTAGAAAATCTAATTCAGAAAGACACATAACAGGATAGAGCAATGGAACTCCAAGTTAAGGGGAAACCAGTGGAATGGGAAGCAATTCGTCAACTGCTATATCAAGATATTTTGGAGCCTTCCACAGGAAACAAGTATAAACATTCACCTGAAGCTGGATGGCAAGTGAAGGAACAGGAAACTATGGAAACTCTGACACAGTTAATGTTGAGGAGTGATAGGCCAGTGAGTTTTCATATGACAGAGCAACGGATGGCACAGGATGCAATTGAAGACAATGTGCCACAGGAAGATGAAATAGAACTTTCTATAGAATGCCCACAGAAAATGGAAAACAAAAAAAATCTGCACTCCGTTTAGAAAAAAACAAGCTAAGAGAAGAGCTGCTGGACTTACTGCAGATAGATAGATATATTAAGATCAATGAAAGAAAGAGACTGCAGAAGGGGAATAAAACCCAAAATGTCAAAAGATTGATAAAACAAATGAACACAATAATTAGGACTGTCCATATAGATCCATGCAATATAACAGAAGTAAACAGGATATGTTACTATGTAACCTAATTAATAACTGATAAAGTTCTACCATAAGAACACAAGGTGGTGATGGAAAAACAATGCTCCTACTTAAGAGTGAACCTGCAAGTTACCCTAAAAATTATAGACAAATAACTTCCCTTCCGATGATGTATTAACTATACACTGGAATTGATGCCGACAGAGTCTATAGTCATTTAGAAGAAAACTCAATTATGGCAATAGAACAAAAGGGCAATAAAAGAAAGTCATCCAGAACAAAGGATCATTTGCTGTTAAATAAAGTCATAATGGAGAGCTGCAAAAAGGGGAAGAATTTAAGTATGGCATGGACTGACAACAAAAAAGCATTTGTTAGTATCCCACATTTGTAGATAAAACAGTGCTTAAAAATGTATAAGATGCACCCTACACTGAATAACTACATTACAGTGACCATAAAACAGTGTCAGACCACTTTGGAATTAAGCCATGATAAAAGACAAATTATTATGCCAGGGATAAAAATTTAAAGGGGGATATTAAAGGGTGATTCCCTATCACCGCTTTCAAAATACTCACTGGCAACAACAGAATGTAGAGATTTGTCTGATGCTGAAAAAATGTACGTCTGGATCCCGACTCGGACAAAAAGTTTATTCACACACAAAATATACACACATTAAGCGCTTTCATCTGTCAAGCAGACTTCCTCAGAATAGTATAAACTGTTACTGCTTTTCTTAAATATTCAGTTTTGGCGCCAACTTGCGACCATAAATTAAGCATTTAAACACATATGCACCTATTTTCTAAAAATAGGTTAAACCTGATCATATTGTGCATATTGTTCTATCAATCTATATAAAATCAGCATTACAAAAGTATATCATAATGTATTAAAAATATTAAATAACTAAATACAACTGTATAAATTCATGGATGAGTATATAAATTCATTTATTTTCATTTAAAAATCCTTTAGATTCAATAAAAATGCTTTAGATTCAATAAAAATGTTAAAATTATGTTAAAATTATTTAAATTCTGTTAAAATGATCTAAAATAATCAATGATAGTATAGTGATGTAGATTTACTAATAAAATAATTCCATGGCATTGAGTATATTAATATTAATATATGAGTGAATGCATGAATGTTAGAGTGAAATATGAACATATAGATATGTAAGGTGGAATATAACCATATATAACTGTGAGAATGTAAAAATTAAAAATTAAAGTGCCGTTGAATAAAATACAGGTGCCATTAAATAAAATACTTCAAAATACCTCCTAATGTTCACTTGCAAACTTGAGTCTAAATACTATTTGGACAAAATAAGATATGGTTTGATACTAATAAAATCATTGGTACCTGGAAAGGTAGTGGCGTCTAAAAATATTTGCCATCTACTTTCTTTCATAGCCAGCTGGGCTTTAATATTGCCTCCATAAGGAGTTTGTTGTACTGTATCAATGATATTAAATTTGAAATAATGATCATCATTATTATGCATAATGTGTCTATATAATGCATTCTTATTGTCATGATTTCTAATACCATATAAATGTTCATAAATTCTTCGTTTGAATACTCTTTCTGTTTTCCCAATATAGTATGCATTACATACTACACACGTTGCTAAATAGACCACAAATTTTGTATTGCAATTGCCCTGTCTACTATATACATATGTTCTATTGGCGTTTGCCAATTTACATCCTCTTTCCTCATTAATATATTTGCATTGATTGCATGCACCACATTTTTTCGTACTAGATGTATTTCCTCCTTTTTTGCAAAAGCCTTTAGCTTCCAGTAATCTCTTTATGTTAAACCCGGTTTTATATACAATTTTGGGAAACATCCCCAACATCTTAGTTGATTCATCATTCTGAATAATCTGATTCCATCTGTCTTTTATGAAGTTTTCAATATAGTATACTGTGGGACAATACATTAATACACAAACTCTTTGACTTAGTTCTTCCCCTGGGTTTTTAACAGGTATTGATTTTCCATAGTCATAATTCCCCAACAGGGATTTATATTTTTTACCCCATTCACTTACAACATATTTGACAGTGTCTGTCAAGAGGTTGGCTGGGTATCCTTTAATAATGAACATGGATTTAATGTGTTCAATTTCTTTCAACATGATTTCCCTGGTGGATGACATACGAGCGGCCCTAATGCATTGCCCTTTAAAAATATTTTTGAACACATGGGGGGGTGGTTGCTGCTGTAAACCAGATAGTCATTTGAAAATGTCTCCTTCCTATAAATATTAGATATAAATCCTTCTTCCCCATGGCTTATGTATGTGTCCAAATATGCAATGCCACTTGTACTAGTAGAATATGTGAACTTCAAAAATTCATTAGTATTGTTAATGTATCTAATAAATTCTGTGATTTTATCTGTAGGTCCGTCCCATAACACAAACAAATCATCTAAAAATCTGGTATAATGTGCAATGTGCTGGTAAAATTCAGATTTAAATAACCATTCCGTTTCCCATTCATACATCACCAGATTGGCAAAGATGGGAGCACAAGCTGCTCCCATTGCAACACCTCTGGTTTGTTTAAAAAATTCATTTTCAAACTGTATATAGTTATGGTCTAAGACCAACCCCATCATGTCTGTTATGAGACTGACTCTATCCCAACTTAGACTGGAACATTTCCTCAAGCTACTGCTGAAATATTCTAACCCTTGTTCCTTAGGGATGCAGGAAAATAAATCAATGACATCAATGGTTATAAAAACAAGATTGTTTTTCCAAACTTGTGGTGTTAACTGCCCCAAAAATGTCCATGAGTCCTTAGTTAAATGTGGGATGTTCTTGTATACGGGTTTGACCTTGTATATATTGACATTGGGTAAGAAACTAACAGTAATTAAAAACTTAAAAATAGAGAATGCATATTTCAGTAAATGTTTGGCCTTAAAAATTGTACCCAAAGGTATCAGGTTTTTCAAAATACCGATGGGACAGGATTTAAATCATGCTAACATTGTGGATTTTAATAAACTGTTTGACAGTTTTGGTTTTGAGTACATTAAGTTATTGATGCAGAAAAATGATGTCAAATTAGCATGTGCTATATCAGATGCAGACAAGTTAAATGAGGAAATTATTAATAATCAAATGTTCCATGAATGGAGTGAATTGTATGATAAACAGTTTGTAGATGCTAATAGAAAAGCTTCAGCTATTTATGAAAGAAAGGAGAAAAAGATCGTTAGAGACATTGATCAGTACGAAAACCACAGGGCCTACATTTGGCCCAAAAACAGTCATGATAGGGATGGACACCATGAATACAGGGATATGGAAGGAGACACAAATTTTCAAGGGGTTTACCCACCTTTAAAGAACACATATTCAACAAGAAACAGAAGAATGAGATGAGTATAAGAGTAGAAAACACATATGAAGAATATGAAGAGGAAAATACATACAAAGAACTCACTAACATACAACACTTATCAGGAGTAGATACAGAACAACATATGGCTTGTAAATACACAGAAAACCTTTATGAAGAAGTAAGTGATAGCGAGGCAATAAAAGACAACAGCATTTTGGTCTCTAAACAAGGATTCAATGTTTACAACTACACCAATCTAGACATAACTGAGGAGTTTTTTAATGTTTTTTTCCAAAGGTATGAAATTTATACCCACAGTGAGATTCAATGTAGTAGACACCATTGTTGAAGTCAAACTATATTGTAGAAGACTAAATTTAGCTATTCACTTCAATGACAATAAAGAAGAAACTTCTAAAAAAGTACCTTCAAGGCTCATGAAAAAGAGTACGTTTATACCTCCTAGTAATGTTAAAGTGTCAAATTTTGAAAACATGGTATGTAGTGACATCTACAGCCTTAGAAACAATATTAAGGTGGGTATTAGTCACAATCCTGGACCTACTGACAACCTAACAGTGGAGGAACACAAATGTTTATCCAATTTTGTTAATAACAAAGAAGTTAGGTTAATGAAACCTGGCAAAGGGGGGAGGGAATAGTAATATTTAACCACATGGATTATATCAATGAAATTTACCATATATTGCATGAATCAGGCAATTATGACGCCATATCTCTAAGTGAGATTAATATAGGGTACAGGCGAATTGATTTAGCATTGGAGGAATACATGCTAGACAATAGAATCAACCTGGATACTTATAATTTCTTAAAAGTTGAATACCCCATATTAGCTACCATTGTGGGGATACCTAAAGTCCATAAAAGTCTCATACACCCTCCTTTTATGCCTATTATATCAGGTAGTAGAGCCAAAACCTTCCCTTTGGGGGTAGCTATAGACACATGGGTCAAACCCGTATACAAGAACATCCCACATTTAACTAAGGACTCATGGACATTTTTGGGGCAGTTAACACCACAAGTTTGGAAAAACAATCTTGTTTTTAAAACCATTGATGTCATTGATTTATTTTCCTGCATCCCTAAGGAACAAGGGTTAGAATATTTCAGCAGTAGCTTGAGGAAATGTTCCAGTCCAAGTTGGGATAGAATCAGTCTCATAACAGACATGATGGGGTTGGTCTTAGACCATAACTATATACAGTTTGAAAATGAATTTTTTAAACAAACCAGAGGTGTTGCAATGGGAGCAGCTTGTGCTCCCATCTTTGCCAATCTGGTGATGTATGAATGGGAAACGGAATGGTTATTTAAATCTGAATTTTACCAGCACATTGCACATTATACCAGATTTTTAGATGATTTGTTTGTGTTATGGGACGGACCTACAGATAAAATCACAGAATTTATTAGATACATTAACAATACTAATGAATTTTTGAAGTTCACATATTCTACTAGTACAAGTGGCATTGCATATTTGGACACATACATAAGCCATGGGGAAGAAGGATTTATATCTAATATTTATAGGAAGGAGACATTTTCAAATGACTATCTGGTTTACAGCAGCAACCCCCCCCCCATGTGTTCAAAAATATTTTTAAAGAGCAATGCATTAGGGCTGCTCGTATGTCATCCACCAGGGAAATCATGTTGAAAGAAATTGAACACATTAAATCCATGTTCATTATTAAAGGATACCCAGCCAACCTCTTGACAGGCACTGTCAAATATGTTGTAAGTGAATGGGGTAAAAAATATAAATCCCTGTTGGGGAATTATGACTATGGAAAATCAATACCTGTTAAAAACCCAGGGGAAGAACTAAGTCGAAGAGTTTGTGTATTAATGTATTGTCCCACAGTATACTATATTGAAAACTTCATAAAAGACAGATGGAATCAGATTATTTGGAATAATGAATCAACTAAGATGTTGGGGATGTTTCCCAAAATTGTATATAAAACCGGGTTTAACATAAAGAGATTACTGGAAGCTAAAGGCTTTTGCAAAAAAGGAGGAAATACATCTAGTACGAAAAAATGTGGTGCATGCAATCAATGCAAATATATTAATGAGGAAAGAGGATGTAAATTGGCAAACGCCAATAGAACATATGTATATAGTAGACAGGGCAATTGCAATACAAAATTTGTGGTCTATTTAGCAACATGTGTAGTATGTAATGCATACTATATTGGGAAAACAGAAAGAGTATTCAAACGAAGAATTTATGAACATTTATATGGTATTAGAAATCATGACAATAAGAATGCATTATATAGACACATTATGCATAATAACGATGATCATTATTTCAAATTTAATATCATTGATACAGTACAACAAACTCCTTATGGGTGCAATATTAAAGCCCAGCTGGCTATGAAAGAGAGTAGATGGCAAATATTTTTAGACGCCACTACCTTTCCAGGTATCAATGATTTTATTAGTATCAAACCATATCTTATTTTGTCCAAATAGTATTTAGACTCAAGTTTGCAAGTGAACATTAGGAGGTATTTTGAAGTATTTTATTTAATGGCACCTGTATTTTATTCAACGGCACTTTAATTTTTAATTTTTACATTCTTACAGTTATATATGGTTATATTCCACCTTACATATCTATATGTTCATATTTCACTCTAACATTCATGGATTCACTCATATATTAATATTAATATACTCAATACCATGGAATTATTTTATTAGTAAATCTACATCACTATACTATCATTGATTATTTTAGATCATTTTAACAGAATTTAAATAATTTTAACATAATTTTAACATTTTTATTGAATCTAAAGCATTTTTATTGAATCTAAAGGATTTTTAAATGAAAATAAATGAATTTATATACTCATCCATGAATTTATACAGTTGTATTTAGTTATTTAATATTTTTAATACATTATGATATACTTTTGTAATGCTGATTTTATATAGATTGATAGAACAATATGCACAATATGATCAGGTTTAACCTATTTTTAGAAAATAGGTGCATATGTGTTTAAATGCTTAATTTATGGTCGCAAGTTGGCGCCAAAACTGAATATTTAAGAAAAGCAGTAACAGTTTATACTATTCTGAGGAAGTCTGCTTGACAGATGAAAGCGCTTAATGTGTGTATATTTTGTGTGTGAATAAACTATTTGTCCGAGTCGGGATCCAGACGTACATTTTTTCAGCATCAGACAAATCTCTACATCCCTATCACCGCTGCTATTCTGCCTTGCCCTTAACCCAATAAGCTGTCTACTTAACAACTTAGGCCATGGCTATAATTTGGCTCCTAGGAACAACGAAGTGAAAGACTTCTCACCTTCTCTTTGCCAATGATTTCAAGCTGTATAGTTCATCAGATGAGGAACTGAAAGTACAACTGCAAGTTGTCAAAACTTTTTCAGATGATATAAGAATGTCATTTGGTTTTAATAAATGTGCAAAAGCAACTTTTAAAGCAGGAAAACTGTAGCATCAAGAAAACATCAGTTTAGGACAAGAATGTGATATAAAAGAACTTGAGCAAGAGGGAGTGAAAAAATATTTGAGAATTGATGAAGGATCGAACACAGAAATTGCTAAGGAGAGCCAAATTCAAACCGAAAGATGAAAGGTTAATATTGGCTGCCCAAGATAGTGGGCTTTGTGCATGTTAGTTTACAAAGCCCACAGAACATGTGGGAGAAACACACAAATGTAGGTTTTGTAAAACAGAATTTGAAACAGTCACACACCTTGTTTCTGGTTGTGACATACTAACGGCAGAAGTGTATACTGAAAGGCATAATAAGTGACAAGACTGTTGCACTGGGGATTCTGCAAAATTTAAAATATTGAGGTAGCAGAAAAACACTGGAAACAAACAACAAATCATCATAGAAAATGATGGTCTAAATCACATGGGATCACCCATTACCAATAGTTCAAAAGATAGATGGGAGAAAAACAGATATAGTGGTCCATGAAAAGAAGATAAAAATAGCATTGATCATTGAAATTGCTACACCTAGTAACGACAATATCTTCTGCATAGAGAGACACAAAGTCATAAAATATCAAGATTTATAGGCAGAAACAAGTGCAATGTGGAAGAAAGATACCAAGACAGTCCCAATAGTAGTAGGAACAATGGGCATTATAAAAAAGAATCAACAATCGTATTTAAATATGTTAACAATGCATGTAACACCATACAAAATTCAGAGTGAGTCATTACTGGGCACAATGCGGGTACTGCGAAGAGCACATTTGGTTGACATCAATGAATGAAACAATGCTAATTTCATGCACATGAATCGTACTTTGACTTAGGAATGGAGTCCATTCCTGTCATGGCATTCGAAACCGAAAAGGCTTGAAGAAATTAAAAGTATAGGGATTCACCCTTAAGTCACTAGATGAGTAATCATTTGACTGACAGCAGAACACATACTGTCAAAGTTGGTGACTCTACCTCTACTAGTAGACCTGTCACCAATGGCGTACCACAAGGATCTGTGCTGGGCACTTTACTGTTTGGAATCTATTTCTCAGATGTCCAGGCTGAAATAAATACCCTTTTGCTTACTAAGTTCACTGATGATTGCAAATTGGGTGCAATCATTGAGTCCAATAATGATGTAAACATATTACAGAAGGGGTTAACACAGACAAATGACTGATGCCAAAACCACAATCTAAAACTAAGCACAAAAAGTGTATTATTATTCCCTTTTGCAAAACTGAATTCCCTGCTAATTAAAATATTGACCACACCTCCCCATATGTCCAAACCCAGTGGTGTGAGATCTAGGAACACAGGCAGATAGCAATCTGAACATTGACCACCAAGTTTCCACAGTGGTAAGGAAAGCCTTCTATGTTGCACATCTCATAAGTAAGAGCATCGCATCCAGGTCTAAGGGTGTCATAACTCCACTGTACTTGACCCTCATCAGATCATTAATAGAGTACAATGCTCCCTTCTGCATGTATCTCCTGCATGTACCATCATTGTCCATGTTGATGCGAATGATCTGAGATGTACCTCCCTGGACTACATGAAAAGAGACATGGAGGAGCTCTCTGATCTTGTAACCCAGGCAGGTATGACCCTAGCCCTGAGTAGCATCCTGCCATCACCCAGAATGATACCACAGTACAAGGACAAAATGTTTGACTTCAACAATTGGCTAAGCTTCTGGTGTCATTCTAAGGGGATCCAGTATCTGTCTGCCTGGGATGACATGATCGACAGACCACAATGCTTTGCCAGAGATGGCCTGCACCTGTCACCCTTGGGATTCTGGATACTGGCTAAGGCTCTTGCCACCCCTATAGTGCCAGTGCCTTTTTTAGGCAAGGTTCAAATGACAAATTTACCACCTTAACAGGTACAAGCAAGCAAAATCTGAGGGTAACGCTACTCAATGCTAGACGTCTAAACCTCAAAACGCATTCACTTGAGGCACTCCTTAAAATGGAGAACATCGACATCTGTGTAGTGACAGAGACCTGGTTCAAGGCTCCAGAGAGCACCCCTGCATTAACAGGCTATAATTCATACCACACCTTTCGGCCACCTAACCTGAACTGAAACACTAAAGGTGGAGGCGTGTCCATATTCATTAAGGATATCCACACCTCCAGGCTAGTTGCTCAGCATAATGCATTCGAGATTATCCAAGTGTAACTAACTCTGGGCAAGACCGCAATCCAAATTGTAACTTGCTACAGATCCCCCACCATGTCTCAGGATTCCCACTCTTCATTTCTTGATACACTGGAAAATATCAGGGTACAACCCTAATAATGGACAATTTCAACTACCCCACCATTAACTGGGAAAACTACTCATGTACAAACTCTTTTGCTCAACTTTTTCTGGAATTCATAAATTCCAGTGCCTTGGATCAACTTATCCACACCCCCACCAGGGGCAGCAATATCCTAGACCTGGTCATTACCAACATGGGCGACCAGTGTTCTACACCAGAAGACAATTCCTCGTTGGTCAGATCTGATCACAAGCTAATCACCTTAGATATCCACATCCCGCCTCCATCCCCAATTAGGAAAACCACCGTAAAAAAATTTTCTCCAAAGCCAACTTCATACTTCTTAAGACAGAAGTGGCAAACTTCACGACACCCTTGCAGATGGACAATAGAGGTATGACTGCTGAATCTTACATAAATGCACTTTATAAGCACTTACACGAGTGCATAGATCATGCTATCCATAACAGAACCAAGATGCTATCCTCCAAAAAAAGGTAGCCAATCTGGTGGTCCCCTGCCATAAACATACTATACAATAGAAGAAAGAAACTGTTGCAGAAAAGAGTAAAATCCCATGATTGGAGAAACTCCCTGGTCAGCCTCAGTAAGAAGCTGGGATCCCTCATAAAGTCATCCAAAGCTAGTTACAAAAACAAAGAGGGAGCCACCACGGACCCCGGGAACTACCGCCCCATTAGCCTAATGAGCCTGGTCTGCAAGGCCATGGAACGGTATCATCATGGATCTTATACACAAAGGCATTGGTAATCTCCAAATTTTAGACCCCACCCAGTTTGGGTTTGTAAAAGGCAGATCATGTCTCCTAAACCTGATAGACTTCTTTAAAGCAGTCACCAAAGCCGTAGACGAGGGTAAGGTGGTTCACACAGCCTGTCTAGATCTTGCCAAGGCTTTTGACACCATCCCCCACTCTGGAATTATAGATAAACTCACTAAACTAGGCATAAATCCCTATGTCACAAGATGGGTTGCCAACTGGCTCATGGACAGAACCCATACTGTGAATGTAGCAGACTCCAAATCCGACTTCAGACCAGTGACAAATGGAGTACCACAGGGTACAGTCCTGGGTCCTCTCCTGTTTGGTATCTACTTTTCTGAAGTACAGGCTAACACAGAAGGTCTTTGGCTAATGAAGTTCACAGATGACTGCAAACTAGGATCCATAATTGAAACTCCTAACGATGTGGACATCCTACAAAAGAGCCTCATGGAGACAGATGCCTGGTGTCAAAGTCATGGCCTCAAGCTCAATGCCAAAAAGTGCATTGTCATCTCCTTCGGTAAAAACTCTGTACCCATGAGATACCACATAGGTGGTAGTCTACTTAACACCGAAAGTGTGATAAGAGACCTTGGGACACAGGTGGACAGTAGTCTCTCTTTTGATAATCACATCGCCACAGTAGTCAGGAAATCCTTTTACATGGCACAGCTCATCACAAAAGGTTTCCCATCCAGGAAAAAAAGAGGTCATTGTTCCCCTCTACTCATTACTCATTAGACCCATTATAGAGTACAATGCCCCCTTTGGTATGTACCTCACAAGACATCTACAACAACTGGAAAGGCCGCAGTAATACCTCACAAAGAGGATTACCAGCTTCAAACAGATGCCCTACGCAGACCATCTCAGAAAACTCCAGCTTTTCTCCATCATATATCGCCTACACAGAGGGGATCTCTGCCTAACACACAAAGCTATGTCAAACCCAGAGTTGTTGGACATGTTTCACTTAAAGAAATCCCAATCCCTCCAAGCTACACACTCTAGGGACCTAAACCTTGTCACTACAATAAATAGAACATGTTGGAGGGATAGATTAATGCCCCAGCGACTTCTCATACTCTGGAACAAACTATCTATCTATATCAAACAAATCTCCTCATTAGCACTCTTTAAGAAAAATCTTGATGATTGGATGAGAAATAGGAAATTCACCGCGGAGATCACCTCTGTGGCTCTGCTCGACAGGGGCACAGGAAAATAATTTTCTTGGGTGGCAAAAGCCAGAGTACCTTTTTGGCTAGACTTATATAGGTCCTAGGGCCAATAGCCTAGTACCTACCTATGAACCTATGAACCTCACCAGACACCTCCAGCAGCTGGAGAGACCACAGAGGTTTTTTAACAAGAAAATACAGGACCTCCAAACAATGACTTACATGGATAGACTGAAACCCCTGTCACTTAATCTGTAATGTATAGTTTGCTGAGAGGCAACTTGTGCCTGGCTTACAGGGTAGTCTCTGACCCTGCTCTGATGTAAATGCTATAAATCTGCAAGTAAAATGGCAAAAAAAGCTGCTTACTATAAGGATCTTAACCTAGCCTTTATCCTTAAGAGAACATGCTGGAGAGATAGACATATATCCTAGAGATTGCTGCTACTCTGGAATAAACTTCCAATTCACATGAAACAAAGCTCATCCCTCAACCTATTTAAGTGCAACCTAGACAAATTGATGGGAGACCACAAATTTGCCCCAGGGGTGGCATCCATGTTCCTCATGGACAAGGGTAGATGGTGTTGATCATACACCTGATCTGTGAATTATGTCTATCTAACAAAGGACAACTGAGGCAACTTGGGACTAACATGGCTAGGCTTGTAAGTGCTGTAGGGCCACTAGCCTAGTAGCCTCCTATGAACCTATGAACATATAATTGGGAACCCATGGCACTGTGATGGCACAATTACAGCTCCCTCTGGCTGGAGGGCTGCACACATGAATTTTGGAAACCTTGGGAAGTATATTCCACAAGAGGTATGGGGTCCCTGGGCCGTCATGGCTACAACAGGCCAATAAGGAAGATGTGTATAGCATCAACTGCAGCTGATAACCTGTTGCATAAAGGGAGTGACTGTGGTCATAGATATCCACATCCTACACTGTCTGACATGCTTCCCCTCACAGGTATTAAGGTACTGGTGCAGACACCTAAGTGATGCAGTATCTTGAAAATTTCAGTATCCAGATGAATGAGACTGAAATTGATCCAGTGCAATTGTGTTCAACTCCAGTTAATAACCTATACAAATAAAATAAATAAATGAAGTGCTCTGTATGCATGTTATGCACTTCCTGGTGAAAGGTGCTGCAGACAAGTATTATCAAGTATACTTGGTAGGGACTGTTGAAGGTGTGAATGCAGTGTGTGACCATAATAGGTCTTCACAACAGGTATGTCAAAGGGTTGATGATATGCTACTCCATGCAAAGAGAAAAGCATGGGCCATTGTAAAAGACAAGACCACCACATGGGCAGACTACCAGCTATGAAGCTGCTTCAGGAGTTTTAGTGTCACTTGCCAGATAGGAAGGCTTGGACTAATATGTAGGAGAGGTTGGATTTAGTAGCTGGGCTGGCAACCACCACCTATAAGTTGGTAACAGAGTCACAAGGGTATTAATGAACATTACAGTATACCAATACAGTATAACACAGTTCCCTATATGTTGAAAGAGCATAATTTACCAATGCTCACTTGCATAACTGTCCTTCAAGGCACCTCTGGTCTGCAGCTACAAAACCTGCATGATGTGCTATGTCTGTTCACCTTGGTTGTATCCAATCAGAATGTTTGTCTCAGGAGGTAAAACAGGCATGTGTGTGTGTGTGTGTGTGTGTGTGTGTGTGTGTGTGTGTGTGTGTGTGCTTTACAAGTTCCACTAGTTGAGGGTCTAGCATAACAAGACAACATAACTCTAAATTCAACTAGACACCTGTGGCAAATGACAATAGCAACATGCAGGTGGCACAGTATAATGACACAGACACACAGTTTTCAACAATGTAGGGGAGGGGTCATTTACATCCAGCCTTACAGATTCTCCTGTAGAGGTACAGACTAAGCAAAGAGCTTAACTAATGCAAAACAGACATCCTGTAACTGAGAGAACATTATGAGCTTCAGTATATTCCTGGTCCACACAACATCTGACATGCACGCTTCCTTTAAGATGCACATACCCATCACAGTGAAGAGACTCAGGGGTGGAATTATCCTGCCTTGACTCCAGCTTTGTCTCTGGTATGGCCACAGCTCTTAGCATTAACCAGCAGATGTGCAAGTCAGTGATTTAAGCACAAGTGGCTATTTCCCACAGCATTAAGGACAGGATAAATGTGTTCCATGTCTTCCAGGATGAAATATATCAGTCAAATAGTGATGAGTTAGGGACAAGGAAAAACAGTTCTGCTGAGGTTATTGGTGACAAATGTTGACAGCATGGGTGCAACCATGAGCTATCTTGCAAATGCCCTCCAGTCTTGCTCTGCAGGCCATGTGATCTGAAGCAATTTGAGGTGATTGGGCACAGGCCTGCTGAGATACCATTACTGATGCATTTGGTCATATGGCATGCAACTTCTAACTTTGACATCATCCAGGTTGTGAGTCATGCTGGCTTCTGGATCAGACTGTAGGATCTATTACTAGTTTACTATGGTACCATAGTTCTGTGCCTTCCCTGTCATCTGAGTTCAAATAGTCTGACAACCCTGTTAATTTCCAGTGTAGATGTCAGGGATGAAGGTGAATATGCCTGGCCCTGTAGTTCTACAACTTTCTTGCCAGGGATCAAATCCAGCCCTTACACTGTAAGCCAATACACTGGACATTGCCAGCAATCACAGCATGACAACTCAATCCCAACTCAGGCAAATGTAATACCGGAATCCCAACAGTCACCCAGAATACAGGGCTTTCGTGCACCTACCATGACTTTAAACCATATTATAGCATTACTGATACTTGTCATTAAATTCTCCCAGCTGTGCAAGTAATGATGACTGTGCCTTGCCCACTAACTATTCCATGTGGGTGTTATGATATCTGACTGATGGCATAGCCAGTTGATGCACTGACCATCACAGCCTGGGTGTGATAAATTCTGTATCATTTTACTCTCTTATTTGTGTCATGATCCACTATTGTGTCTTATATTGTGCATTAGATGCCACTGCTCTGATATGCTGACGTGTACTACAGCTGTCTCTGACTTCACTGTGGTACATTTGCTTCATGTTACTCCCCTGATTTCCCATGGTGCACTTCTGCTGCTTCTTTAACTAGATTGGAAAGGTCTGCCATGATGATCACCAGCTGTGTCCATCTCTTTTCACAATGCCAAGCTGTGCAGTATGGCATAGACAATAGAAATCTTACTGAAGATGGCTGGACTGTATTTCTCTGCTTCTCATAAATAGTCTAGATATCTGATGTTCATTCAGTAGTCCAGAAACACAGCCTACCATATTTCTCATTTACATATGAGATGTGTTTCTGGCATGGAGTTGTGCATGGAGGTCCTCTGCCAGGTGTCTAGGCTGTATTCCGCATCAACTGCAGTATACAGCCAACAACAGATTAAATGAGGTCTGCTTCCTGCTTTCCTGTTACCTGCATATATAGACTGGTCTATTTAGTGTGAGGTTGTGCCTATCAAACAGATGACCCTGTGGGAGTCTGACTTGTGAGAACTTTGATATATGTTGGCCGTGTACCAAATGTGTGAATTATGTGAATTGGCTGACTGGCACATGACGACATTGCGAACAGTACCTTCAATAGACAACTTGACAACTCTGGTCCTTCCTGTTGATGTACCCAGATAACAGGATGGTGAACAGAAAATACACCCCTGTGATTCCACCTATGTCCTTGCTGGTTAGTAGTTTACATAGGGTGCTGACTTGTTGGAACGTGGGCTAAATTCTTGGCTAGGTTTGTAGGGGCCTCAGGGCCAATAGCCTAGTAACTTCCTATGATCTTATCGTCCTATGAACACAGTGTAGCTTGGCCAGTGGTGCCTTGATAGTAACATAAGTGCATAGGACCTCAGAGATATGAGCACTGCTGTAAAAAGTCTATATAGTGCTGATTATCTCCTCTATTCTCTTCTTCTAGAGAGCCAGGTATGCTCAGAAACATATTGTAGCATAATGTTGAGAAAACGTATTAGGATTTGCAAGACTGCCATCTGCTGTATCCCTAATGTGTCCCATTTAGTTTACTTGAAATTCCCTGCAGCTAAGATCATTAATGCTACACATGCCCATTTGTCTAGAGAAATGGACATAAAATGCATCTTCCTTGAGTCTGCTTGTAGGAGGCACAGTGCAACTGTATCCCTTACATTCTTCATGCCCATGAAAATAGCCCATGATCTGTTAGTCTGTGACATGGCAGTTACCCTAAATATGTTTCTGCACCTCTGAGAAACAGTTGTCATCATTTGAACAGATGTGTTTTAGATATTTTAGAAAAGCACATATAGCAAGACTGACAATAGCATTATACCTTATTTTGTTACTGGCCTAGCACCAAACGCATGAAATGTACTTTTGCTGTAGTACAAGGGAAATAATTACATGGGTTACTGGACTCGGTGGAGGGGGGGGGGTGATTATACAGGTGAAAGCACAACAAACTTGCAGTCGCAAAATAACTGGTAAACAAAAATTTGAAGTGATATGTGTATGTAGACAGGAAGGATCACCTTGAAATCAAAGAAAGAATAAGACTGACTTTGATAACGTCTTATATCTGTTACCCTGATAAATCTACCTCATTATGGAATCATTGCTTAGGATGTTCCTCATTTTAAAACATTTATGAGCATCAGCATGCATTGACTTTTAGAGGAAACATGATTTGTTATGACTTTTTTTGTTGGGTATTGAAAATCTGAAGCATGAACATCATCATCTGTTTCCTGCTGTAAAAGTTTTAATGCATCAGAACTACAGAGGTCAAATGTTGTAACATTGGTTTTAGCTTGCTGGACTCAGAAGATGGAGCGGGTGAGTTTTGTGTGGTTCAGAATTTCACCTTTTTCTTTGAATATGGGTGACCTCAGAGTAAATATATGTAAAGGTCATGGGTGTTTGTGGCAATGTTTTTGTGAGCTTGGAAAGTTCCATGGTATTACACGTTTTAGCTTCAAACAATCACAAGTCAGTTAAATAACAGATGGTTATTCCCAGCAGATCCATTTTTATTAATGCAGTTCTATCATTAAAATCATATCATGACACCTCACCTTCTCAGCATCTGCTGTTTGTAACTTACTTTCATTTATAGATGCTAACAAATATCTGGCTTTGTATCCTGGAAATTGACATCAGCCTCTCCACAAATATTGTTCTATAAATGTTTGAAAGTTGTGATGAATCATTTGCTTGATTTCATTTAATCTGTTTCAGCACTTCCTAATTTTATTGAAGGCAGATCTCCTGCTTTATTATTGTAATCTGCCTGCAACAGACATCCATATTTTTGCTGCTTAATGCTTGTTTCTGCTTCTCTTGGAAGATGCAGTCTGACATGTTCACAGACTCAAACAAATTAAATATAACATGATAATATTCAACTATATGGTCTAACTGTATGTGTGTGTGTGTTTTTTGGGGGTGGGCATATGTGCACAAGTTCTGTTGTGTGTTTGTTCTATGGAAAAGTGTATGACTATGATTTTAGATACACATTAGCACACAGACATACACAAACACATATGTCTCAGCCTCTGAGCCCTGAAAATCATAGCAATGACCATGGAAACTTTTAGCAGATGGCCAAAAAGAAGAGCACCCCCATAGCAAGTTGAAGACCAAAAAAGGGACTTACGATTTTAACACACTGAAAACACATTGGAATGTAACACTGCAGCTTTTTACAGGCTCCTTGCTACAATCCTGCAAGTTACAAATGGCTTACACTACCCATGTTTTAGGGTTTCTACATGCATTGTGCTACTGGTCCACTGAACAAACCAATACTACAGTCAAACTGGAAAAAAGATCAATGGCATAGCTGCGTCTGCTATTGGTCTATGTTTCTAGCTGCACTATGCTATCGGTCTCTTCAATTGTAATACAGGATATAGTGCAGAGGAGATCATACTTATTTCCCTACAAGCCACTTCAGTTAAATATACCAAACTGGATCACACAATTTTTGAAAAATGACAGCATTTTCAAAAAGTTGTCTTTCCAGTAAGAAAATCCCTGTAGCGTAGGCAGACCTGCTACCTCAAACAGACTTATCACCCTGCCTCCCCCCCCAAGTGATGCTGGAGAGCTCCCAGTAATGGAAGCTTTCACAACATTACACCTGCTCATTACCTCATTATGGTATGAACCTAGCTCTACCAGCATGGCTAATGACTGTGGCATATTTATGAATCACAGTCAAACATGACAACATTATACCTACTCATTACCTCATTATGGTATGAACCTAGCTCCACCAGCATGCCTAATGACTGTGGCATATTTATGAATCACAGTCAGACATGACAACATTAGACCTACTCATTACCTCATTATGGTATGAACCTAGCTCTACCAGCATGGCTAATGACTGCGGCATATTTATGAATCACAGTCAAACATGACAACATTAGACCTACTCATTACCTCATTATGGTATGAACCTAGCTCCACCAGCATGCCTAATGACTGTGGCATATTTATGAATCACAGTCAGACATGACAACATTAGACCTACTCATTACCTCATTATGGTATGAAGCTAGCTCCACCAGCATGGCTAATGACTGTGGCATATTTATGAATCACAGTCAGACATGACAAGATTAGACCTACTCATTACCTCATTATGGTATGAACCTAGCTCCACCAGCATGGCTAATGACTGTGGCATATTTATGAATCACAGTCAGACATGAAAACATTAGACCTACTCATTACCTCATTATGGTATGAACCTAGCTCCACCAGCATGGCTAATGACTGTGGCATATTTATGAATCACAGTCAGACATGACAACATTAGACCTACTCATTACCTCATTATGCTATGAACCTAGCTCCACCAGCATGGCTAATGACTGTGGCATATTTATGAATCACAGTCAAACTTGCCAGCATTAGACCTACTCATTACCTCATTATGGTATGAACCTAGCTCCACCAGCATGGCTAATGACTGTGGCATATTTATGAATCACAGTCAGACATGCCAGCATTAGACCTACTCATTACCTCATTATGGTATGAACCTAGCTCCACCAGCATCCCTAATGACTGTGGCATATTTATGAATCACAGTCAGACATGACAACATTATACCTACTCATTACCTCATTATGGTATGAACCTAGCTCCACCAGCATGGCTAATGACTGTGGCATATTTATGAATCACAGTCAGACATGACATTAGACCTACTCATTACCTCATTATGGTATGAACCTAGCTCCACCAGCATGCCTAATGACTGTGTCAAATTTATGAATCACAGTCAGACATGACAACATTAGACCTACTCATTACCTGATTATGGTATGACCCTAGCTCCACCAGCATGGCTAATGACTGTGGCATATTTATGAATCACAGTAAGACATGACAAGATTAGGCCTACTCATTACCTCATTATGGTATGAACCTAGCTCCACCAGCATGCCTAATGACTGTGGCATATTTATGAATCACAGTCAGACATGACAACATTAGACCTACTCATTACCTCATTATGGTATGAACCTAGCTCCACCAGCATGGCTAATGACTGTGGCATATTTATGAATCACAGTCAGACATGACAAGATTAGACCTACTCATTACCTCATTATGGTATGAACCTAGCTCCACCAGCATGCCTAATGACTGTGGCATATTTATGAATCACAGTCAAACATGACAACATTAGACCTACTTATTACCTCATTATGGTATGGACCCAGCTCCACCAGCATGCCTAATGACTGTGGCATATTTATGAATCACAGTCAGACATGACAACATTAGACCTACTCACTACCTCATTATGGTATGAACCTAGCTCCACCAGCATGGCTAATGACTGTGGCATATTTATGAATCACAGTCAGACATGCCAGCATTAGACCTACTCATTACCTCATTATGGTATGAACCTAGCTCCACCAGCATGGCTAATGACTGTGGCATATTTATGAATCACAGTCAGACATGACATTAGACCTACTCATTATCTCATTATGGTATGAACCTAGCTCCACCAGCATGGCTAATGACTGTGGCATATTTATGAATCACAGTCAGACATGACAACATTATACCTACTCATTACCTCATTATGGTATGAACCTAGCTCCACCAGCATGCCTAATGACTGTGGCATATTTATGAATCACAGTCAGACATGCCAGCATTAGACCTACTCATTACCTCATTATGGTATGAACCTAGCTCCACCAGCATGGCTAATGACTGTGGCATATTTATGAATCACAGTAAGACATGACAAGATTAGACCTACTCATTACCTCATTATGGTATGAACCTAGCTCCACCAGCATGGCTAATGACTGTGGCATATTTATGAATCACAGTCAAACATGACAACATTATACCTACTCATTACCTCATTATGGTATGAACCTAGCTCCACCAGCATGCCTAATGACTGTGGCATATTTATGAATCACAGTCAAACATGACAACATTAGACCTACTCATTACCTCATTATGGTATGAACCTAGCTCCGCCAGCATGCCTAATGACTGTGGCATATTTATGAATCACAGTAAGACATGACAACATTAGACCTACTCATTACCTCATTATGGTATGAACCTAGCTCCACCAGCATGCCTAATGACTGTGGCATATTTATGAATCACAGTCAGACATGACAACATTAGACCTACTCATTACCTCATTATGGTATGAACCTAACTCCACCAGCATGGGTAATGACTGTGGCATATTTATCAATCACAGTAAGACATGACAAGATTAGACCTACTCATTACATCATTATGGTATGAACCTCGCTCCACCAGCATGGCTAATGACTGTGGCATATTTATGAATCACAGTCAGACATGACAACATTAGACCTACTCATTACCTCATTATGGTATGAACCTCGCTCCACCAGCATGCCTAATGACTGTGGCATATTTATGAATCACAGTCAGACATGACAACATTATACCTATTCATTACCTCATTATGGTATGAACCTCGCTCCACCAGCATGCCTAATGACTGTGGCATATTTATAAATCACAGTAAGACATGACAACATTATACCTACTCATTACCTCATTATGGTATAAACCTAGCTCCACCAGCATGGCTAATGACTGTGGCATATTTATGAATCACAGTAAGACATGACAAGATTAGACCTACTCATTACCTCATTATGGTATGAACCTAGCTCCACCAGCATGCCTAATGACTGTGGCATATTTATGAATCACAGTCAGACATGACAACATTAGACCTACTCATTACCTCATTATGGTATGAACCTAGCTCCACCAGCATGCCTAATGACCGTGGCATATTTATGAATCACAGTCAGACATGACAACATTAGACCTACTCATTACCTCATTATGGTATGAACCTAGCTCCACCAGCATGCCTAATGACTGTGGCATATTTATAAATCACAGTCAAACATGCCAGCATTATACCTACTCATTACCTCATTATGGTATGAACCTAGCTCCACCAGCATGGCTAATGACTGTGGCATATTTATGAATCACAGTCAGACATGACAACATTAGACCTACTCATTACCTCATTATGGTATGAACCTAGCTCCACCAGCATGCCTAATGACTGTGGCATATTTATGAATCACAGTCAGACATGACAACATTAGACCTACTCATTACCTCATTATGGTATGAACCTAGCTCCACCAGCATGCCTAATGACTGTGGCATATTTATGAATCACAGTCAGACATGACAACATTAGACCTACTCATTACCTCATTATGGTATGAACCTAACTCCACCAGCATGGCTAATGACTGTGGCATATTTATGAATCACAGTCAAACATGCCAGCATTAGACCTACTCATTACCTCATTCTGGTATGAACTAGCTCCACCAGCGTGGCTAATGACTGTGGCATATTTATGAATCACAGTCAGACATGACAAGATTAGACCTACTCATTACCTCATTATGGTATGAACCTAGCTCCACCAGCATGGCTAATGACTGTGGCATATTTATGAATCACAGTCAGACATGACAACATTACACCTACTCATTACCTCATTATGGTATGAACCTAGCTCCACCAGCATGCCTAATGACTGTGGCATATTTATGAATCACAGTCAGACATGACAACATTAGACCTACTCATTACCTCATTATGGTATGAACCTAGCTCCACCAGCATGCCTAATGACTGTGGCATATTTATGAATCACAGTCAAACATGCCAGCATTATACCTACTCATTACCTCATTATGGTATGAACCTAGCTCCACCCGAATGGCTAATGACTGTGGCATATTTATGAATCACAGTCAAACATGACAACATTATACCTACTCATTACCTCATTATGGTATGAACCTAGCTCCACCAGCATGGCTAATGACTGTGGCATATTTATGAATCACAGTAAGACATGACAAGATTAGACCTACTCATTACCTCATTATGGTATGAACCTAGCTCCACCAGCATGGCTAATGACTGTGGCATATTTATGAATCGCAGTCAGACATGACAACATTAGACCTACTCATTTCCTCATTATGGTATGAACCTAGCTCCACCAGCATGCCTAATGACTGTGGCATATTTATGAATCACAGTCAAACATGACAACATTAGACCTACTCATTACCTCATTATGGTATGAACCTAGCTCCACCAGCATGCCTAATGACTGTGGCATATTTATGAATCACAGTCAGACATCACTATAATATATATAGAAGTCAAAGAAGGAACTCTGGATTGCATTTTTTTGTACTACCATCAAACCAGTAAACAATCACAAATGCATTTCCTTGTAACACAGTAGAAAAGCTTTAAAGGGCTTTAAATATTGGATACTTAGCCCATTTGATCCTTATAATGTGACTTCTTAAGTGTATGAATGCCCTTGAAAAGTATGCATATCCAACAAAAAATCTAGACATCTAATTAGCATAAAATATGAAAATCAAATACTATATAACTATTTGTATTTGCATTAGCAATTTGGGGTACAGCCCCGAAGCACACTTAAATACAGGGAGCGACAGAATGATTGCAAATAGAAGCACATCACGAAAGAGAGAGCATAAAAGCTGTAGCAAAGGCAACAAAAGAATGTCATTTATTATTTATTATATTACCATAGTTTTTGCCTCCAAAAAGGGAGATGTAAAGTGTGTGCCTTCTTTCTTTAAATTATCGGTGTATCCGGTATTTTGGCCATGCAGCGTGGTTTTCTGTGTGTTAGTCAGCTTCAGTAATCAAGTGTTATGAGCAGGATTTAGAACAATATGTGAAGGGATAAATCAAGCTTGAAAACTGGGGTGGACCTCCAAAAATAAAGCTGAAATACTTCCCAGAAAAAAAAATAATTGCAGCTTTTCTTTATAAACCAGATTTGTGAGTTCTTCACAGTTAAAGGAAGAAAAATTTTAAGAGGGGAGTTTATTCTTAAGTATGTCATTTTATTTGGGAATAGAGTCAAAGTTATTCTTTTGTGTTTGTAGTATCAGGAATGGCTTCCCTATTGAAATGTCAGGACTTGAATGTTGAAAAAGATCGATAACCCAAGAGAAAAGCAAGTACTGAACATTGATTTTCTACTTTAAACTTCTTTTTTGCAGGGTTGCAAGCCCACCCTTTACCCCCATGTGCAGGCCAAGTCCATCATACCCCTGAAATGTATACATGCCAACTCTGAGACTGACATACCTTGGAGAAAAGGAAATATTCTAAGAAATGGCAAAATCACACACAGTATATTTAAGTTCAGATTTTCAGTACTTCAATCAGTACATTATGTGACTTGTTCAAGTGGGTCCCAATATTTCAAACAGTTACTGTCAGGAGTATGTTGTTAAATGATGAAAATCTATTTCGGACTCATGACTGTTCTTCATTGCAACTTCTTTGATCTGCTAAGTAGCAAAGTTGCACTATATCTCGTTTCATGACAGATAGTTTTATAACTGTAAATTTGGTTAAGGAGAATATATTTATAGTCAAATGTTTCTTGTACTCTGAGATATGATAATCTTAACAAGTTTACCTAGAGTTCACTGCAGGTTGTTTCTTCAATGCATTACAGTGTGAAAATCTAATTTTGTGATGAGTTTTTTTCCAAAATGTGTTCAGTAATGTGAACCAGTGAAGTAGCTTTTATTTCTTTTTTCCTTGCCTGTTGTTTGACTACGAAGCCATTATATATAATGTGTTGGTTGTGGAGGGATCAGGCTCCCTACATGTGTGGTGCAGGGAAGCTTTTTCTTCCCTAGAATTCTTTTTCATGGTTTTTATCTCACCATTTCTGGAATTTAGCTTTTGTCAAATTGAGTCAAAATAGTGTGCTTGACTACTTACAGGTAATTTATCTAAAAAAAACATATGTAGTTAGTGGAGGTGTGGGAGGTACTCAAGGAGATACAGATTAGATTGTAAAATGATAATGTAATGTTTCACTACACACCATATTTTGATTTCTTTGTGCATAAACCTTATAACTGCATTAACAAAATATGTAACATAAAAATTGGAATATAAACATTCCAAACCAAATATATATGTATAAAAATCACAAACTAGTTCTTGTCTATAACCAATCACAATAACTGATTTTCTAGTAATTCTGTTAGAAAATTTCAGTTTCAGAGATATTGCCATGTTTAGTAGTATTTTGAGTACCATGTCTAGTTGTGACCACTAGTATGTCCAAGTATCTATTTTGCTGCTCAGTTTTCTGCCCTTTGGTTTTGAATAATCACCTACATGCCACTGGCAGTCTGGCTAAAAATGTCAGTAAATAACTGAAACATTTCTTGTGTTTACATATTATTAAAAATTACATAATATTTATTTTTCAGAATGCAATTTTCTGTCATTGTATATGTTATAGAGAAAAGAACTGTTCAAAAAAGAGTAGCCTATCATTCAGACATTTGAAGTGTTGTATCAGGCAATGTGTAATTTGCTACACTTTGTATGGATATATTTTCATGAAAATAATTTAAGAAAATCTCATCACTGAGAAGTCTTCATATGAGTGTTGGGCCAAATTAATGCCTAATCAACTGGATTTTACAAGGAGGCTGAATTTCATTATTTGATGCTATTGTATAATTATGTTATGCTGGTGAATTTTCTAGTATGGAACAAAAAAAAAAATCTTTGACTTGCCTAGGGATTCAATAAACTCCATCTAGGCTTAGTGCAAAGCCTACACAGAGTTTACATGTTTGCTTGGTGACCAGCAGTGCTAATTACATATTTACATCTCTGATCAATACTAGTAAAAAAACTACGATCACTCATAAAATCATCCAAGGCCAACTTTGAGAGAAAAATCGCCAAGGACTCAAAAGACAATCAAAAGGCCTGCTTTAGCTATGTTAGAAATCTGGGTGGAAACTCCCAGATATGCTCAGAATTAGTCCAAAATGATACAAAAATCACTGAACCCACAGACATTGCAAACATACTGGCAGACAGGTTCAGTGAAAATTTCTCCCCTCCCTCCCCCCCAAAAGGAGAAATATCTATCCCAGCAGAGTGTAGCCTCCCAATCATCTCAAATGCCCAGGTGAGAGCTGCTCTCTCTAAAGCTAAAAACACAGCATCAATGGGACCAGATGGTGTCCCTGGCTGTGTGCTACATGAACTCAATGAGGAACTAAACCCACACATAATGCTGCTGTTTAATCTTAGCCTTACCACAGGATACGTAGCCAAAGAGTGGCATACGGCAACTGTGGTCCCACTCCACAAAGGCGGTGCTTCTACGGACCCTGGTAATTACCGCCCCATAAGCTTAACAAGCCTGGTCTGCAAAGCTATGGAGAGGATCATAATGGAACTCATAAATAAAGACATAGGGGACCTACAGACATTGGATCCTACCCAATTCGGCTTTGTCAAGGGCAGATCATGCCTCTTGAACTTGGTCGACTTTTTTGAAACAGTCACCAAGGCCATTGATGAGGGTAAGGCAGTTCACACAGCCTACCTTGACCTTGCAAAAGCTTTTGACACAATACCCCACTCGGGTATCATAGAAAAGCTCACCAGCTTAAATGTAAACCCATATGTCACAAGATGGGTTGCAAACTGGCTCAAGGACAGAACCCACAGAGTTAGAGTTGCTGGTGCCATGTCAGACTCCAAGCTGGTCACAAGCGGTGTCCCACAGGGCTCACTCCTGGGCCCCCTCTTGTTCAGCATCTACTTTTCAGAAGTGCAAGCAAACATAGGAAGATTGTGGCTGACAAAGTTTGCAGATGACTGCAAACTGGGTGCCATAGTTGAAAATCCATCAGACACAGATATCCTTCAGAGAGGTCTCATAGAAATGGATAACTGGTGCCAGAGCCATGGCCTTAAGCTAAACACCAAAAAATGTATAGTCATACCCTTTGGTAAAAACAAGGTAACCCCAAGCTACCACATAGGTGGCAATCCATTAAGCACAGAAGAGGTTATCAGGGACCTGGGGACCCAAGTTGACAGTAACCTTTCTTTTGACACTCACATTGCCAAAGTGGTTAGGAGGACCTTCTACATTGCCCACCTGATTATGAAGGGATTCACATCCAGATCAAGGGAGGTCATTGTTCCCCTGTACTCTTCACTTATCAGACCAATGATTGAGTACAATGCCCCATTCGTAATGTATCTTACCCGACACCTGCAGCAATTGGAAAGACCCCAAAAGTTCCTCACCAAAAGGATAAAGGGGCTCAAAAATATGCCATATGCTGCCCGACTGAAGAAACTCCAGCTCTATTCAGTCGCATACCGTCTGCTCAGAGGTGACCTGTGCCTGACATACAAGGCCATGTCCAACCCGGAATTAATGGACATGCTCCACCTCAAAAAATCCAAATCCACCAGAGCCACAAGAGCAAGAGACTTAAACCTCAACACGGATATAAATAGGAAGCGCTGGAGGGACAGATTCATCACCCAGAGACTCCCTATGCTGTGGAACAGAATCCCGGTCCATGTGAGACAGAGCACCTCGCTGGCTCTGTTCAAGAGGAATCTTGACCAGTGGATGGGAAATCGTAGGTTTACCCCGGGGATCATCTCTGTATCACTGCTGCACAGAGGCATGGCAAACTAATGGGTATAGTATTCTTCAACCTAAGGGGTGGTGAAAGCCACACAACTCTGGCTAGGCTTATAAATGCCCTAGGGCAGATAGCCTAGTATGACCCTATGAACCTATGAACCTACCACTCACCATGTTTAAACGTAAATGAGCACAGTTTCCTGGCTAGCAATAGTGTTGTTGGCCAGGAAACCATGTAAAACAACACAGATGGCAGCAGACATGTAAACCTGTTTACCTACGGGCAGACTAGGTCTGCCTGTTTGTGTTGAATGCTACAGTGATTACCAGGGTTATTAATAAAGCAATGCATATATTTCCAACACATTATATGAAAGTGTATACAATGCAGACTGTTGTGGATACCTGCGTGATGCATACTGAACAAAAGCTGTGAAAATTATTCATAACGGTACATAGACTGCCATTAAAAATAAACAGTCAGGAGAAAGGTGTGTATTGAATAGGGACACACAGATGAATTGTAGGAATGAACACAGGGAAAGAGGACTGATGAAACAGGTCAATATATAGCAGTTGAGGGCATGTCAATGAAGATAGTTGTAGCAGAAATCCTAATCACATAGCGACATGGTAATGTATGGACTGCCCAGTGAATGTATATTATGTCACTGTCACACAAGGTGACTTAACAATGAAGAATATTTCTTTATGATATAATATTCCTGACATGAACAATAGAGGGGACATGTATCAAGAAAGTTATATACAATAGTGGTTAAGTGCATATTATGAAGCTGTGCAAAATGAGTTGCCTGGATATGACTGTAATGTCAGCAGAGGTCTCAGCCAAGTGGGACACATAGTTACAGCCTCATGGACAACATTAAACAGAAGCATGCACAATCATGGACAATATCAGAATAATGCCAACAGTAATCCCATGTCTCTGGCATAACATATGTGAGTGTTTGTGATCATGCATGTTTCTTCACAAACACACCTGTACAACTAGTATGAGTTGTCAGCAATCATGAGGGGAATCAAGGACACTGTCCTGACACTATAACATCTGCTGGAGGTGTTATGAGGGATACTGCTATACCTGTATATGTAATTATGATCAATCCAGGCTAGTTGACAGGTGGGCATGGCATATATCTATGGCGCAATCCACACTGTCAAGAAAGTATCCCATGCCATAAGTTTTGTAAATTAACTATGTATGTACTGAGTGCATCATCGGAACAGGTATCATGCATGCATTGGGTATAACACCTTGACGGGGCTCCATTTCCACACCATCAGGCAGTAATGTATGTGCAATAAAAAGAATACTTAGGTATGGCCAATGAAATGTGTGGGAGCTCACTGTGGCAAATGTAGCACGCTTGAGTTACACGTCTCTGGAAGATGTATAGGGAGGTATATGAAAAAGGGTGCATTGTACTCAGTTACTGGTGTGATCAAGGCTGTGAACTATGAAAGTATAATGGCCTTTGATGTTTATGTCCTGCACATACTCAGGAGTTCTGTTACATACAGGGGTGTAGTCACCACTGTGGCATATGCTGGTAGAAATTTTGTACAACCATCCACCTCAGTACACAGGTTACACATCACTTGGTCTGCTCATTGGGGTGTGCTGTCTACATTATCATGGGGTTGCACGTTTGCTTTTGTAATGTTACAAATCCATCCATGATTTTGTTTCATCTCATTTGTCTTCATGGGTGTGGCAGCAATCTTTTCTGTGTGTTGATACTGGGCAGGATTCACGAAGCCTCCGTGTAAGAGTTATAACTCATACACGGAGGCTGCAGTTAAACGGAGTGATGTCAGCATGCTCTGCATATTCATGAGAGCATGCTGAATCACACGTAAGGCCAACATGGTCTGTGTAAGACAGTAGGGGTCGTGTCCGTAGGCCGAGCCCTGTAAGCGGACACACCCCCAGAAGAGGAAAAGTACCCAAAGTAAACACCCACGACAGAGTCCACGGAAATGTGAATAAACAGAACACAACACATGCCCCCACAGACTATGAACAGAAAACATATAAATAAACATGTTTTATATATTTTTTTAAATTGTAAAAATGTTTAACCGTGAGTGCGCTCATTTGCGCGGGCGTGCCCGTAGTGCAGCTACAGTTAGCAGTCAGTGGGAAAGCATATAAGAACTAAATATGCAAAATAAGCCAGGAAGCAATAGCGTAGCGGTAGAGATGTTGGCTGAAGAGCAGGCAGTCATAGTTCGAGCCCCCACAACACGGATTTTTTTTTTTTTGCAAAATAAGCAGGAAACAAGTCCCTGACAAATATGTACACATAAACCACAATTTATGTAAAATGTAATGAACTAGCCCATTTATATTGAAGACATGTGAGGTAACAAAAGAATAAAAAATGCCAGATGTGCTCATAGCTGAGCTACAGTTTAACAGAGTGAGTGCATCTGCCCGTAGATGAGCAGTGGTTTAACTGGTGCAAAATGAGTGCCCGTAGCTGAGCAGTGGTCTAACATGCTAAATCTATGTGCCCCTAACTGAGCTGACCGTAATATGCGTTCCGATAGCCAAATGAGGCTTAAACCAGCGTACCTCGTTTGCGCGGAGCTGCGCACCATGCAAACAAGCTAACCGACGGGCAACGTTGAGCAAGCCGTATCAAAACTGAATTTACACAGACACACCCCTCAGCATGTCTAGACAGTCATGAAAAATAAAAAAGCAGTGGCCAGGTTCGAACCCAGGATACTATACACCATAGTCAAGGTACAGAA